>NW_018128134.1:445480-503819 GCF_001952655.1 Monopterus albus
CAGCAACAGCAGTCACAGCGCAGGCAGCAGCAGCAGCAGCAGCAGCAGCAGCAAACTCTCTCCTCTCTTTTTCTCTTCTTTCTGGAGTTGTTTCCTGTTCAGAGGACAAAAGCCAAGGAAGTAGGAGAGAAGTGATCCAGGGCTGAAAGCTTCCATCAAAAACAGAAACAAAACGCAGACCTGGCTGCCCCCATGCCTATCGAATTTGTTTGCAAAATCAAATTTGCAGAGGAGGATGAGAAGCAGAAAAGCAAGCAGGATGGGGACAAGGAGAGCCTGATCGAGGAGAGCTGCACACCTCCGGCCAAGGACTTGGCTGGATTCGCTAACTCCTGCTCCCTTCATGGGATTAACCACATCTTTGTTTCTGGTCGCCTGGGCATCCGGCAGACTCTGTGGGCTCTTGCCTTTTTGACTTCACTGGCACTGTTTCTTTACCATGCAGCTAAGTGTGCCATCTCTTACCTGGAGCACCCGCATGTCACAGCTCTGAATGAAGAGGCAACCCCGGAGATGGTTTTCCCGGCTGTTACCATCTGCAACATCAACCGCTTTCGCTTCTCTGCTCTTACCGACGCTGACATCTACCACCTGGCTAACTTAACAGGCCTGCCCCCCAAAAACAGGGAGGGGCACAAGCCTACTGATCTAATGTATCCTGCCCCTGACATGCAGGACATCTTCAACAGGACAGGACATCAATTAGAAGAGATGCTTATGAGCTGCAATTTCAGTGGACAGAACTGCTCAGTCGGGGACTTCTCTGTGGTGAGTGAAAAAAGTTTCTCAAAGTTCTGCCATTCACCTGACTTGTGTCATATTACGTTACTTCATCATGATTTATTAGCCTTATCAAAACTCCAGTAAAACAAGTTTCATAAAAGTAAAGTTTTTTTCATTCTCAATATTCTGAGAAATCATACATCTGTAACTTTGTGGCTCATCTTGTTCGTACAAAACCACAGATAGGCATGAAAGGAAAATGATCACTCTAAGGCAAGAGGAATTGAAATTCTCTTTGTGCTTGAACTCATCACCAGGGGCTATGTGGTTCCCATGGTACATGTCTGCATGCAAGATTCATAGCTGTGGCTCAGTCATTGAACTGTATCTCTTTTCACTAAGTTCTCAGCAGCAACTGTTTTCTCTCTAGCCGTGTGTTTCAGCCTTTACCTGAATCTGTTATGTCAAGGAACGAAGGCTGAAAGCTGTCATATGTGGTTGTACACTTTTACAAGGCAAAGTGGGCTTTAATGCTGCCGTTAACTCCAGTACCTTAGAGTGCATGGCAACAAAATTGCCATTGAAAATTGTCTCTCCCTGTTGCTCCCCCCTCAATCTGACACTGCAGAGCAGCTGCCTTTCTCTCTCTGAGCTCTTGTACCATTCAGGAGGGAAGGAGTAGTGCCTCTTCAATGTTGTATTTCAGTCTTGCTGATGTTAAGATTAAATATTTAAAGACAGTCATACATGATTTTTACATTAGCCAGATTGACTAAAAGGAATGAAACAATTTCCATGTGAGGGAAAGTGTGTGTGTGTGAGAGAGAGAGAGAAAGAGAGAGAGAGAGAGAGAGAGGGATCAGGTGAAAGAGGGGGAGTTTGTGGCTGTGTTCTGCGCACTATTTATTAAAGACACTGTCCTTGTAGGAGATGGATTTCCCCTTCTCTTTTGCTGGAATAGGAATATGCAATTGCTTTAGTGATGATAAAGTGCTGGTGTCAAGTCTTAATAGGGTATGCTGAACATTGATATGCTCACCTTCCTGAGACCTAAAGATTCTGTCTTATCACAGGGACGGCGCTACATTACCTCGGATGTGGCAAATTACACCATAGACATAATGACATTTCACCGCTTCTCATTTAGTTTCTCTAACAGTAACCCAAGGTATTTATTTTTCTTTGTTGTCTTTAAGGCAGCCTCTCAAATAGAGACATAAAATATTTGTGACATGAAAAAGGATCCCCCTCCAAGAAAATTCTCTCAGTTGTTCTATCAGGCAAAAGGAAATGTCACACTCCTCGGGGGAGCAGAGAAAGTTTGATGAAATTCAGTTTGAAGCAACAACACAACTAAAAGTTTTTAATCTACTTGTAGCAGGTTTAACATCAATGTCCTCTGACACTTTGACACTTAGTCCTCCATGAGTACATTAATTGGCAGACAATACTGACATTCAGGAAATGTCTGTCCTGTGTCAGTGGATGACACATCTGTAGCTCTTTTTGGACACTGAGTGACTTCATCACAGACTAAGATCCTGTTGAAAGTTTCCTAAGCTGCAGTTTCCACTCTGTCAGCTATGTGATCTGCATTTTGGGGGGCTTAGATTTGTTACAGGCTACTTGCTGCCTCACTTTGAGTACTGGTGGGGGGACACTGCTGGGAGCACTGGGAGTTGTAGGACCAGGCAGGAGATCAGAAAATAAAAGTGTGAGAGTGCAAGTGAAGCTCTGTCACACATGTTCATGAATCTGATGTTGTTTGCACAAATATGTACTTTGGAACTAAAAATGTGCAGATCATTTGTTACAGCAAGGAAACCACTACTATAAGTTGTGTTATTAATCACATGCGAGCATATACAAACCCACACATACAAAAGTCTGTGTGTGTCGGCCATTATTCTTCCTTCTCTCTCCTTCAGGATCGGCTTCTTGTAATGAGTTTTCTTTTGACTGATCATTCCAGGGGCTCCAGATGTTTTATTTTGGTGATGCCGAATGGACGTGGGGCTCTTTGGAAAAATTGCTTGATGAAATATGTTTGTGATATTTTCTGATGTTGTAGCTTTTCTGTTGCAGATCATGTTCTGTACAGCAGATCTCAGGTTTTCATTTTGCTTTATTACACTCTTAATTAATTTATTATGATTTTCTTAATAGCTGTTTTTGAAAAGTAAATTTAGTGAAAACTCAGGGTCTTTGGTTTTGTTTAAAAATAAAATACTCATTACATCACAAACTTATTAGTTTATTCCAGAAACCTATTAATTGGTATCTCTGCATTCACTGTTTAATGAAAGTTCAAGTTTCTGGGCCAGAACAAAATTGCCTGGCTGCTCTAATTTATGGCAGGAAAATACATAATCACGTAGCAGTGAAATTTGTTTTTCTCTTTCCAGCGTCGTGGACAGGCATGATTATTTGACATACATAATAAGGCCATTCTTTATAATTAAAGATTGCATTATTGACTTGGATTAATCACGGAAGATAAAGCTGATTCAACAAGCCATGAATAAATAGATTAATATTTTTTCTTCCAGTCTAACTCTGAACAATTGTTCATCTATTGTGTGGTGCTGTCGCAGAGATGAGCAGCGAGCCCTTTGGCTTTTTTTAAACAGAGCTCTCACTTGGTTTGCTCTGACTCTCAGCTGTGTTTGCTACTGCGTTATCAGATTTTGCTCTCAGCAAGGACAGATCCTGTCTGCATATATTCATGGAGATAACTAAATAGCTATGGGGTGGCATCCGAGGTGATCTCTAAAAACCTGGGTTAACAGGGACGACACTGAAGAGCTCTCCACATGCAATCTGTCATTACACTGACTGAAGCCCTTATTGTGTGTTTTATAGATGATAACCCACAGATGATGTTCACCCCAGTCCTCTCTTCTATCTCTCACAGTGGGGTGAAGTCTTAAAACACATTAATGCAAATCAGTACTACAAAGCAATTTCACTAAGAGATATTATTAACATTATTATAAGCTGTTCTTAATAAATGTACTGAGAGTCAGAGTTGGACTAGAAGAAAAATATTAATATATTATGTTCACAAGGAAAAATGAATCGGTGGGCAAAAGGAAAATAGAGCAAAATGGTTATTGATAACAACACGTCACAGTTGCAGCATACATTTAAACCTCGACTATTTTACCCACAGAGTGAAGCAGCATTTGAGTGTGTAATGTGTGAATTTTACCTTTAGGCTTTATACCAGTAACGACTTCGAGGTGCAATCACTGAGATGAGTCACCAGAACTTCTACATATCTGGTACAGCTCTGATTCTATAGGGAGACATGCTGAAGCATGCACAAGGGCACAGGGTGCAAGGCCACACCACTTGTCAGTCTCTGCTATGGGGTGTAAGATGTGGTTTTTGAGCCAGTGTGAAGAAAAACAACTGCCATGCACAGGCTTTCATTCTGTTTGTGTGCGTGTGTACATGCGCGTGCATGCGCTGTGAACATGTGCAAGATAACTGTGAGAGTGACATCCATTTCCCTAGTGGGTCCAAAGACTGCACACCCCTTAACAGTGCACCCACCCATCGACAACGCACACTCATACACAGTCACGCAGCCAGTTGCCTTCCCCCCGGTGGAGTGCGAGGAGTGTGGAAGCGTGAAAGTGACTGGCTATCTAGACTGGCTTCATCTCCAGCAGCCTGTCAATTAGCTGTCTACAGTCTCACTGCTGTGGGTGTCCCTGCAGTCTAGCATGCTCTTTGATATCTGATCCATACACCAAACCCTAGAGGCCACTATCATTACACCTCTCACAGCCCATAAACAAATACACCCACTGTCTTTTCTGGTCTTATAATCGCTTGAAAAATGCAAGAAAAAAACAAAAACAAAACACTGATCTCATATCTTGCTTCCACACTGAAATCTAACCACTTCAGTCCCACTGCACTCCTTACCCCACCTTCTCCTCCTCCTCCTCCAGCATATCAGAGAAAGATGAATTACAGCGCAATTGGTCAACTGCTCCTCCTGATACGCATCACCACTGTCTAATCAGATGAAACCCACCTGTGATCAGTCACTGGATAACGCCAATATGCAAACAGCTTATATTTAGGGAGATTTACCTTTTCTATCACTCCCTGAGCCAATTTCGAGACTCCTCAGTGTGGCATGGTTTGATGAGGAGAATCTCCAGCTAAGGGATGACTTTTAACTTGACGATAAAGGCTTCCGATGTTGTGGTACCGCTAAATCTCCTCCTCTAACCTCTGGGAGTCTTTTACTCACACAGACATTTGTCTCTTTCTGACAAGTCATACACCAAGCTGTTGGTAGTGTTAATGTGGCTGCACACACACACACACACACACACACACACCAACATGTGTATTTAGAGTGTGTATTGTGTCGATAGAATGCTTCCCCATACAAACACACACACAGGTTTCATCACAGATTGAGAGAGCTGGCTTGCAAGATTGATCATGACTCTTGACTGGGTTCCCCTCCCTCTCAGGAGGATCAATACATCCTTCAGTCGGATTGCTTCCCTGCCCTTCCCACTCCAAGCTTGGTGTGACTAATTATCCCGTGCCTGTGTTTTGGGCCCAGTCTCAGTTGCATTTGTTAATGCTGCCAGAGTTGGTGAAGAATTTGATCTTTGGAACAAGATATCTGTTTATTTTAGCGTATATCCAGCCCAAATCAATCAATATACACTGTCTACCTTTTCCCTAAAGGGCGCTGAAATTATCGAGCAATACGAGATGGCTCAAAGCTTGGGCTGGGTGGGGTGGGATGAGCGTTTAAAGAGAAATAAACTTTAAAGTCAGATTCAAAAGTAAAAATAGAGGTTTTCCATATGGAGTTCAGTTAGTGTGAGAAAGTCACATATTCTCCAATACGGCTCCGTCTGTATTAGGATGCACCTAATAAAGAGCAACAGGGGGTTTTAATGGAGATTGCACCCTTGGGCTTGCTGAGATTACTCAGAAATACTTAAGTGCATGTTTAAGTAACAGTTTTTCTCTACTTGTTTTCCATATTACAGATGTTCTCCAGATTATCAGTGCTAATATAATGTTGTTTTCAGGTCGGGTCTCTCCATGTCAACACTTTGAAGGGTTTCATTTGCAGCTGCTCTACTGCAGTGACCCCCATCAAACAAATATATCTCAACCCAACTTATGCACCCGACTGCAATTTAATTAACTTAAAATTTAGAAAAAGGATTTGATCTCTGTTTGAGTAAAGCTAATAAATGAGTTTAGCAGTGAGTGTGCATTTTGCTTAAAAATACAGTTGACTCAAACTTCATTTTGGTTAATGAAGTCTTCCTGCACATCTGTCATAAGACCTTTTTTTTTTACTTACCGTTTACAGTTATGATGAAGAGCATTCACTGTGCAGATAACTGTGATTATAAAAGCCTTTGGCCAAGCACACTTTCAATGTACTTTTCTTCTTAGCTGCCAATGTGAGCTTTTTATTTTGTCATGCTTCCCAGTCTCCGAATACATTAGTGCAAATTTCTCTGAAAAATTAACCAAGCTTGCTTTTAGGCCACCGCCACATAATGGGTTCGTGCTTTTTCGTCCCTCACACTTGTAAGGTTTAATTACTTTGTGAGAGATAGCACATAAATGAGGTGGACACAAAAATAGAGACACTTAACTGCGCAATTCAGTTTGTTGAAGAAAACTAAACTGCAGCTTAGACACTCTAATTTGTTCATAAAAAGGAAATGCTGTTTTTAATTATGATGAAAACTGAAGTGGTATAGTAGTAAAATTGACTGATAAGAAAAACAACGTCCTTTGGTTTTCTTGTCTGTTTATCATTATTTATTTAAATGCAAGTGTCCGACTGCATGGAAACAACTCTCAGAAGGAGTATTTGAGATCATGGACTTGAGCCACCAAATTGGAGCTTTCAAATGAGAAAGTGATGTGTGGGATCATTTTGAGCACAGGCCAGAAACTTATTAATGTTTTCTGGCAGCTGATTGTGAATTTGAGCTAAGACGGAAAACCAGAAGAAGAGTCTCAGAACACATGTCAAATATCTCAGCAAAGATGTGTTCAAAGATTTGAAGGGGAGAAATGCCAAAAAAAGATAACTAGGTTAACAATATTGGAGCTAGCACGGATGATAAAAAAGCAGTTAGCCAACAGTGTAAAGTCATGCTTCAGCAAAGCTGTTGTTGCCTTGGAGTCCTGAGAATATAAGGGAGAGAATGACTTTGTATGTTAAATCAGGGATGTCAACCAGATTATATAAAACACCCACCTTCAAAAGGCGGGTCCAAAAGTTTAGGATGCCCAGTGATATGCTGCTTTATCGTTGCTTCCAAATTGAGGTAAAGCTAAAGTAAAATGCACTTCAATATAAAGGTTTATGAAAATTAGACAGAAAAACTAAAATTAAAATGTTCAAAAGACTCTGTCAGACCTGTTCTATGTGGATATATTTAAGGCCATAGTTGCACTGACACACCACAATTTATTGTTCGGTGCTCCCACTCACTGTGTGCACCCTGTGTTTATCTGATATTTTAAATAAATTTGAAATGTAGAAATCATGGCCACTGTGACTTGGATGAAAATGTCAGTCAGCTACAATTCAGCCAAAGGAAATAGCTTATAGCTCAAATGTCAGAGTGAATATTTACCCCTGGCACAGTTTGAACATGAGGGGCTCATCTGTCTGCTTGGCTGGACACTTGGTCCTTATTCTGAATTATGTCTAATGTCACACACTTGGTTGTGCCCCTTGCTGCGTTTTCGAGTTTGTAACCACACATGTTTCACATCATGTTGTCCGAATGAACGTACTTTTTAATATCTTTTTTGTCCCCTTTTCCCTGCATGGGCACATTACAGTTGGCTGTAGTTCATTTAAACAAGGTTTGAACTATAGTATCTAAACACTAAGGTGTCATGACAAGCTTGATGTTTTGTCTGAATCTATATGGCTTTGTGGTGTAAACCTCCTGAACAGGCCTTCCTGTATGATGATGTTTGGTGTAACTCGGGTCTTCCCCTGGGGGGATGCATGCAGCGATTTGCCAAATGACTGAAGTTGGGTCAGCAGCAAATGCACCAAATGCTTTTTTTCTCCTGTGTAATGTTCATACTGACTGAAAATTCCTGCCATTCTATATTACCTAATAATGCGCACCTGGCTTATGGAACAATGCACTCAAATAGAAAATACTGAATAATTCAAGCTAATGCTTTCCTAATGCCAGTAGCACCTGCTGGCCATCTCTGAGGCCATTTACTGTGGAGGGACCCCGGTTATGTCTTGAAATTGTTTTGTAAAGCTGAGAGGACTCAACAGTAGATTAACCATTTCCACCACTGTTGCTGATAATTTTTAGCATCAGAGATACTTTAATTACAGTAACCAAGAACATTTAAATAATTTTATCCTGAATGCTGTTTTAATTAGTCCTTATGCCAACTTTATAATTGCAATCAAAATTGTAAATATTTTCTCTAGTGAGAGACATGAAATTAAACCACAGAGGTACAATTAGATGAAAAATGATAGCTGCTGTTGTTGAGGTCCAGTTCTTTTTGTAAAAGCATTCAGTCAGAGAATGTCCAAAAAGTCAGGGGGCTGCAACATGGAGGCCTACTTTGTTAAAATGAAGGCTGAGAGCTGCTCATGTCTGATATTTACTCACATTTTGTATCAAAACACTGAAACCTCCAAACCAAACCCACTGAAAATTGAGTAAGCAGTTGTCAAATGTCAGTATCCAATAGATTTTGTACCAAAACATTTTGAAACAACATCACATCAGATTGTCAAGTGGACGAGAAAGTTGGCCTTGTTGCAGGCCGCAGCATAAGTCACTGAATCTATGGCAACACACTTTACTTATCTTGTAAATGTTTAGTTTATATCTGCTCATATACACGCCAACATCATTGCACAGTGTAACTGAAACAACCAAACCTCACAGCAGTTTAACTGGTTTGATTGACAGGTGACTGTCAAATAATAATTTGGTGTCAGAAGAGGACGGGGCATCTATGAATTTGATTGGATTGCAATTGGAGCAGGTTTACTGGTAGAAGATGAGGTGAGGCACTCAGGAACAGTAGTGAGCTAATGGCAGCTTGTGAGGAAGACTCCTGATCTAAGTAAACTGTAGAGGTGTTGTACTAATGTTTTCGGTGTCATCATATGATAATGACAAAGTTCTGGTACAATAAGTCGCCTGTGAAATTGTTTTGTTATGGGCTGACAAAATAACGTTGACAGCTCCACACTGTGCTGCTTGAGTGTTAGCTTCACTGTCTGACAAATTCATTACAGTAAAGATAGAAAGTAGGGAGAAGAGTTGTTTCACAGCTCCGAATTCTGAAGGTCCCAGTTCAATATGATTAAAATCATTACACAATGAACCAAAATTAGAATATTTATTTGGTCAATTACATTTAAACACACAAGGAATTGTCTCTGGTACAAATGCTTTCAGTGTGCTTGTAGGAAAAAAGAGAACAATCTATTTACAAATATACATACATGATGTGGCAGCTGTGTTATGTACATAATTATATTTACAGTTTATTGCTCTGCAATGATATTATCCACTTTAAATTTTAACTGAGGATTAAATACATTGTTTATGTAGCGATCTATGTTATTTATTTGTTTGTTTGTTTGTTTGTTTAGCTTTTGCACAGCATGAAACACAGCCCACTCAATTTTTATCAAAGTTCCAGGTATAGATCTTCAACAAAGCCATCATAGGCCAAATGTTATTACTACAGCACCAGGGTAGAGAAAGTGTCTTTACTGGACAAGAGCCAAGATTTCTCTTCTGTGGTTTCACTGGCTCATAAAACAAATGTTAATTAACTATAATATAACATTTTAACAACATATTTTTACAAATTTTCATTACAACTTGTAAAGACACTTACTAAAGTTATGATTACAATGCCAGTTCTAAAACTGCATGGATTCAGTTGTTGAATCCCATTTACCCCCACCTCTCTCTGTCTGTTTTCTATCTTAAAATAGTGAATTTGTCTTTTCAGTTCAGTTTTAAAAACAAAAATTAGCATATTTATACACTTGACAAACTGGCACCGACGTCAAGTAAAGAGCTTTACATTTTCTACACGTACACAATGCATACTGTAATGCTCAACATGCAAAGCTTCACTGCTGCGTAAATGTACCCTCTTCTACTAAATATCAAATATCCTCCCATTTGCCAGCTTTTCCCCTCCTCTCAGACAAGAGTGTGCTCACATCGTGTTTGGGTACCATGTGGACAGTAAATCTTTCACCTGCTGTTTGGCAGCTCAGTCCACTGTGACAGAACAGTTGACCTTCAGGTACAGCGAAATGTCATCTGATTTAGCGCACCCAGTTTGATTTGCCACCACTCATTTTGTCACCCAAGCATTTCATTTGGGTTAGGAAGTGTCAAGGCAAATGCATTACAGTGTAATGAGTGTGGCCAAATCACTCACCTCAGGATTTTTAATCTCATCTGCATACGGCATTTTCAAAGCTGTTACTGTATACCTGTGTGTGTCTGCATCAGTGTAATTGTCTGTATACAGAACTTTGAAGTGACATTCATGCTGAAAACCATGATTTTATTCAAAAAGACAGTGAGGGAATTCATGAGGCACATTAAAGATGATATAGTAGCATGCTTTATCATTATACTTGTACAATACAATGGTTAATTTATGTTTAGACATTGCACTGCCATCTCTGCTCATCCCATTTCTTTTGTTAAAGGGTCCATGGCATGCTTTTCCTTGTTTTCTGAATTATCAAAAATGTTACAACAGTGAATTATCATCTTAAACGTGACCTAAAGCTAAAACAATGAGGTGTTCGTATGTTCTAGTATTTTTATGCAGAAGTAGCTCAGTTTATACATGTCTTGTGAACTCTCGCTGGCGAGACTTTTTTTTTCCAACAATGTAAAGCATTATATGATAGTTTACTATTGTCTTGTTTTTAGGAGGAGACTCTCAGGTTTTGTCATTCTGAAATAATTACAGACAATTTGGAGTTATGATGGGTGCAATGCCAGTCTAGAGGTACCCAAGATTAAACATTAAATGTCTGGAAATGAGCATGCCATGGGCTCTTTCATTTCTGCTTCTTCTTCAGTTAGCACAGTAGGTTCGTGTCCAGCGAAACATTTGTCAGGCTGTATTTTCCTGCATTCTTCATGACCCCTCGTCACATGCTCAGAGTCACTGTTAGGCATATTTGTTTAAACAAGCATGTAACTGTAGTCATGTTCCCCAGTGATGTTGTCAAGATTAATTTTGTGTTTTCCTAATGTATGCTAATGAGAAAGTTGTGTGCATTTGATTGTCAATAGCATGAAATACAGCCCTGCTCTCTAAATGCTGGCTGCGTTCAATAACCTATTAAAGTTGAATCACAGATAACTTGGCGTGCATCAGGAAAGCAATCTGAAATTTGTGCTGACATTGATCCTGTAGGAAAGAGACCTATTGCTCCGATTAACACTATTGCCCCAGGAGAGGAGTCCCTCGACCATTAATAGCCCACTGTCCTAGATTTTAGTTAGACCATATAAAATGCTTTTATTTATGAGACACATAGAGGTTCAAAGCATCATGTACACAGTAGTATAGTATCAAACCTTTTAACTATCTCTTGTTGATCACAGTGTCTTTCATTTCCAGGTATTACTCTAACCCACACAATTTTTGATCTGTTGATGTAACACTTTGCAGTGTGTGCTGTGCTGCAATGATTACTCAGGTGCACATAGATAAACTGTGTACTCATAGCAGTCAGTGTTGCACTGTGAGATGTGCAAATGTGCTGAGAATGCTGTTCTTATAGTCAGGGTGTTAGGTGGAAATTGACCGCCATGTAAAGCTAACAATTGAGGTTATTCATATAAAAGCAGTTACAAAACATTACTGTAAAATAAAAACATTTTGTAGTCATTATCTTGTCTCTTCCCTGTAGGCTCTGTGCTCCAGCACATTCAGTTTGAAGTAAAGTAATAGATACTACTTAGAAGTGCCAAGTCTCAGCTCTAATTTGAGTAGGTGCCCAAAGTGTAGGGGTTCAAAGGTTCAAAAACAGTCATCTTCAATTGCAGTGCTTTCCCAGTTCTTGCAGCCGCTTTGGTGTCGAGTCTCTCTTCCTTTAGTCTGGTCTTCAGCAAGTGGAATAAAGATCATTCGGACTGAAATCAGGTGACTGATTCAGTCAGTCATGGATATTTGACCTCGACCTATTTATCCATTCTTTTTTCCAAATAGAATATGCTCAAGCACAGAACCTGAGGAACAGAAAGAGTCTAACTGTCCAAATACTTATGGTCTGTATTGTAAATCTTTGCGTTGTGGTATAAAAAGTAATTCTGGTTACGTGCGTTTAAATGTGCTGAGTACCATCTCATTTGATAATGACCAAACTCCTGTTGGAACTGTATCTCTTTTTCGTTGTTGATTTATTATCTACCTTTTAAGATCTCAAAGATGTGGCATTTAATGTGCCCTTAACGCCAGACTAAGCATTTGAAGCTATGAGATTTAAATTTCCAGTTACTGGTTCTTGCACTTTGAATATCATTTCAAAACCAGCTAATGGTGCCTTGACACATTTTAAACAGTGCACAAGAACATCTGTAAAATGCCACAGACTCTTTCTAAGTGTGCCAATTATTTGAACACCAGATGTCTGCATGCCACTGTACTTTAATGCCAGCTCATGGGAGGCTGCTATAATTAGACCCACTCAAAATGTGATTGTCTGATCTTACAACTAAATAAAAAGCATATAACATGCATCATGGCTGGAGAAGACAAATAGCTCATCTGTTAAACAACCCCCTAAGAACTTAAAGAAAGAAAATGACAGAGCTTTTCAAAATTGCAGTCACATCCATTTAATTATAAACACTGTGATAAGGGCAGCTCCTTAGAATAAATATGACCAGTAATGAGGTATGGTGTTGCTGTTTACACATGTCCTTGACATTCACTTTGAGAATAAGGAAAGGGGGTGATGGCATCCGTCTAAACAGATCTTGAAAGTCCATGGGAAGGGATAAATGTCACTGGGTTTTACCCACAAATCACTGTGCGTTTTTCTTCTTGTCTGACCTTCACTGTGTCTACTGTGTCTAAAGAGTATTAGCAAGCCGTTAATAAATAATTGGTATGTATACCATGATGAAAGTGATCCCCTGAGACAGATTGAATATGTCTTCAAGTAAAGCATGCCCTTAAACTAATAATTAATTAGTGCATTTAGGTAATGATAAGTGATTAATTAGTGTGACATTGGGGGACTTCTGGGACAGTGTGACAATTGGATAAATTACCACACTTCACCATAAGCCAAATAAACTTGAGATTGCAGCCCAGCCCACATAAATCTACTGTGCATTTGAATATCAGTCTTATCTAATTGGTGTCATCATATCTCTTTTGGCAGGAGCTTTGCCTAAGGACACCATTTGGCTGCTCCAGTGAACGTGTACTGTGAACAAATCAATAAATGTTGTGTGTATGATTATGGTACGATTATACACCGGAGCCCTGTAAAGCCCAGAGAAAGGTGATTTGAAGAGAGGTGGCACACCTCTTGGCTCAGTTCCTTCAGCTGCAAATGCTCAGTGGGAAACGGAGCGGTCAGTGAGATTGGCTGCAACCTCGCTTTAGGACCAGCTGGCTCAAGAGCAGATTCAGGGCCTCCCCCCTTGTTTCCACCTGCCCTGTGATGCTCAAGTGTTCCAAATCAAGCCATTATTTGGTTCATCCCCTTGCTGTCTAACTCAGCTTCCAAATAAGTCAGTTGCTGGCCCCAATAGAATGATATGTCCCTGCTTAGAAAAAAATACCTTTGAGAAATCTAAAGGTGACAAAGAAGAACTCACACTTATTCAACCAATGATTAGTATAAGATTAGTATAAGAATGCCACAATAATAGTCTGATGTTAAGGGCACCTTAAATGCCACATCTTTGAGATCTTGAAAGGTAGATAATAAATCAACAACAAAAAAGAGATACAGTTCCAACAGGAGTTTGTTCATTATCAAATGAAATGGTACTCAGCACACGTAAACACACGTAACCAGAATTACTTTTTATACCACAATGCAAAGATTTACAATACAGACCACAATAATAGAAGCAAAACGTCAACATGAATTGTACTCTTTAAATATCCTTTTGAAAATAACCACAACAAAGCTGGTTTTCTTATGTACGCCTCTGAATAATTAAACTTACCGCATTTAGAATTCAGTTATGATGTGGAAAAGAAATCTGAACTGGTCCTCGCAGAACTTCTGATGATACTCAGAAGAGGTCACCTTTAACCGGGGCCTTGTTCTAATGCGGGTTATGCAAGACTGTTGTCTGATCTCACTAGACATAGCCTGTGTACAGAGTGGATGCCACTGAATAAATAAAACCCTCACCCTTCCAAACACCAGGGTAAGAAGCCAGGATTAGCATCTCATTAGACAGTACTTGCACTGGTGGTTTGTGGACAAAGGAGTGAGAAGCGAACCAAAAGAAGAACTGTTTGAGGTACTTTGCTTCTATGTGGGAGGGAATTAGGTTTTTGCATTACAGAGAGAGTTACAGTATTTTTTATAAATGTAGACAGTGTAGATTTGTTTTTATCGGTAAAGATTCCTTTTTGTGGTTACTGTCATGGTTATGAGGCCTGATCACATATTTTGCTACAAAAGCAGCATCATTACACTACAGAATACTGTGGCACAGACAGGTGTACAAAATTCTCCCACATGATTCTTTGAAAGCACAAGCTCATTGCTAAAGTGCATGCACCCAGGAAGACAGTGTAATCTAAAGAACACTTACACTGAAACTTGGTGACAGTTTGCTTCTGAGATAAATTGGCCTCAGCAAAAGTGTCTCCTGCTGGTGGCCAGTCTGTGTTATCTGTGCCATGAACATGCAATTTCCCCTTGATTGTGCTCCCCACGGATAAGTAAACACATTCAGCAGAGCAATAAACTACAAAAGACAAGAGACCAAAGGACAGTAGTAATAATCTGCCTGAAGACACAGATTTAAACCCTAATTTACAGAAATTTGGGAGATTTTATGCATTCATATTGTCAGCCCCAAGTAAACATGAGGTGATCTGTGGAGTATCTCTTTATTAAGATAAAACCTGGATGTCAGCTTGGTCTTCCTGCATAGCTCCAAAACATGAAGCAAAACAACCTTTATAGCCAAACTGATTTTCTAGTTGTCTCTTGGAGATGTATTATATCTGGCTGATACAAATAAAATATGAAATGTTTGGATTGCCTGGACAGCTGGGACTGTGCCATACCACCACCTCAATTTAGCCGTACACACAGCACTATGCAGCACTGGATGGCTCGGTTAATGTTGCAGACTTGAACAGATCAAACTTTAAAAAGAAGGTTAATGTTGGAATGTTAAAGCCATTTACAAGTGTGTGCTGCTTGGCAAACTGAATTAGAGCACTATGTGTGGATGGTGAAAGCTATATTTTTATCTAAAGTGAAATGGTATCCCCAGCATATGCTATAAGTTGACGCTGCTGTCTGGATTTTGATTGAAATGGCAGGGTTGTGTTTACCTCTGGCTGTTGATAGTATCATAATCTCTGTCCTTCGTTAGTGTGCAACACTATCATGAAAATCTTCATGTCACTACGAGCAGTGCAAGAAATCATTCTGTGAATTTTATTAAAGTTAAAATGCCTCACCTTGCATTGTCACATTGACATGTAGGTAGTGTCTGAAATGAACTTTTTAGCTCACTGCCAAGGGCTGTAAACTAAAAATTACCTGCCAAGAATACCACCCCTTATCAGCCAAAATATTTATTTATTTTTTCATAGAAATATATCACACTACACATTCTCAACCTTTTTTTGAATAGAGTCAGGTATGTGCATGAGTTTTGATACACACTCGCATATTCATTTGTTTACTCACTCATTTTGCCATAACCTTTTAATGTGTCAGACCTGTTATGTACAAGCATCACTATGGAAAAGAGAGAAGAAATAATTCAGCCAACTCTCCAGACTGTTGTTGGTTTATCCAGCAATTGGCTTTCAATTTTGAAATGTCTCACAAGTTGATTTCATTGCAAGAAATATTTGTCTATTTCTGCTGAAAGGTTAAAAATGGTTTTGTTCAGGCACATTGTGATTGATAGACAGATAGATAGATACTGTAGATAGATGGACAGACTACAGTATGTGTACCATTGTGTGTTGTCAAAACCATGTTTTGTTATTTAAAAATTAAAAGGCAGATATACTTTTAATGGTGTACAAATACCTACACAATGAAATGTTTGGACATGGACAGACTACAGTATGTGTACCATTGTGTGTTGTCAAAACCATGTTTTGTTATTTAAAAATTAAAAGGCAGATATACTTTTAATGGTGTACAAATACCTACACAATGAAATGTTTGGACATTATTTTAATTTTATCCTAATTATCATCCTAATTACTAATTATTTTTATTGTTTCATTTTCATTTTTTTTTTATATTATCATGATTCTCATTCTGATTTTTGTATATTGGCAGCAAAGAGATAAAAGTACAGAATTTTACCTGGTATAAGACAGAGCTGTCTTATACCAGGTAAAACTGTCACATGCTAAATTTTGGCTTGGTTGTTTTTTTTTGCAGGAAAACAGATTTAAACAAGGATCGGGTTTTAAAGCAATGTGCACACCATGTCACCTACTCTGCCTCACCACAGAGCTCACACAGAAATGCTTGGTCCTACTTATTAATGGAGGCCACAACTGAATTTCATGCGTCAGGAATAATGACGAATGTGTGTAATAGCTCGTAACTCTGACGTGGAAGACGGTCAGCAGTGAATAAATCTAACCAAGCCTTATAGAGAGGTCAGAAAATAGTCCTATGATTCATTTTTGTTAGGGCACTGCTCCATCTCATATTATTTTCAGTGGTCAACTTCACTCATGGTGCTGCTACTGTCACTTCTAATTAATAACTCGGCTTGTAGCCTGATAAGAAAAGCCAGATTTAAAAGAGGCATTTGATAACCGGCTTCGTGGTACTGGTTATCCATGACAGCCAATGTTACGCTCAGTGAAGTTTGATAACCCCAAGAAAGCCAGAATAAGTTAAAATCACTCTGAGGTACAGGCCTCTGGTTGCAACAAGCTGAAAAAAAATGCAGCTCCCGGTTTGAAACTGACGTTAGCTGACTATTGAGTAAATTTGTCAGCCCAGTAGGATGTAAATGATAATGTCACACAAAGTGTTCGCATTGTTGTTTTAACAAAAGAACAATTAAAAATTACCCAAAGTTGATCATCTTAAGCCATTTTTTGAAAACAAACAAACAAAAAACCAGAGAGGTCAGAGAGGTACAAAGTACAACAAATTTATTCAGTAGGAGCTAAAATGTTATCTGGCTGTTTTATCATCTGTAAACGATCACGATACAGAAAGGCAAAAGTCACCAGTTAACAATTAACACCAAGGGGGTTTTTCTATTATAGGAACCTACCGAAATGTGTCGCATCGAGTAAGGCTTGTCACAGGTTCTGCATTTGTTTTCACCACAGTGCACCCGTTTTGAGGTGCATTCTGGGAGCTAAATTTCAACACCCCTCAGGAGTTAGTACTAAAATCAAGTACCAGGAATCCAAATTGGGGGGGGGGGGGTCTCCAGGCACACAGAGTGGTCACCTATGTCTACGTCTTCAACACCTCAAGCACCTACAGCTGACTGTGTGTGAGAGGGCAGCAGCCCCTGCCTCCTCTAAACAGAGACTGATAAAGAGAAAATACAGAGGAAAACAAAGCAGAACCGTCCCCATTAACTCTGGTAGGCTACGCTTGACAGAGGGAAGTACGAGGTAGACTGCTCTTTAGCTTCCGATAGTGGAAAAGCAGCAAAATTGAGCCATATGATCACTACTCTCATCCTGCCTTCCCATCACTGGTCCTTTCCTCCTGCAGCAGTTGTCCTATATCCTGTCTGCTGTCAGACTTGACAAATGTAGGCATCTTGTTAATAATGTGAACTATGCTTTTAATGAGCAGCCCTAATTGACTAGTATATCATGTTGCTGGGTGGTGTTTTCACTCTGAAAAAACTGTAATCTTATACAGAACTGAATTTGAGCATCCTCAAAGGCAGGAAAGCCTGGTGAGGCAGAGCCAGGTACTCATGAATAGTGTTGCTGTGCTTATGGTGGATAGACTTATGAAGGAGGAAAACCATCCATGTGTAAAACTGGATATAATTGCCATTTTAGATAGAAATCAAGGAAGTTTTCAGCCTCCTACTTGTAACTCTGCCACTAAATCACTTTTATTAGCTAATATCATCAGAGATATGGAGATGATGAGGGAGTTTGTTTACGCAGATAGCATTAGTACAGATCATTTTACCTGGGAAATGTACAGTATTAGGGTCATAATTTAAAAGGAAGGAAAAAGGGCCTGATCACGTGATGGAAACGTGTTGGGAGGCATTATCGCCCTCTCCTGAGGCCAGGCATGTAATTTTGTTTTTAGATTCACAGACACAAAGAAATTATCAAACAGTGCAGGACTAAAACCAAAAAGCTGCACCTGCTCAGCACCACCGGCCAAATGCTACAACTTTGTGCGTACTGACTGCTACTCAGAGCCAGTGTTTTGCTCTGATGTATTTTAATTGGTTCACAGCTTGTGGAGGCTAGCAGCAAGCAGCAACATTCCAGTATTACTTTATTAGCAGACAGTAATATAGCCACCAGTTTAAAAAAAAAACATTAGTAAGGTTCAAATATATTTCTGCTTCAGATAAAAAGGAACAGTGAAGACTATTACGCTCATGAGATAAGATTATAAACGTGCCAAAAGAAATGTCATTGTACATGTTCTCAGTATTTGATTTTATTTCATTTGTGCTTTCCTGTTAGAAAACAATCAAAAATCAAGTTGTAGAAATTAAGAGTTGCAATTTACTTGACAAAGTCCACCAGTGGAAACGTGTGACATGGAGTATTGCACTAAAATTAAACATATGATCAGATATATCTGCCTAAATGAAAATTAGACATAATATTTTGTTTGTTGCCAGCTGGGAATTCTATTCCATAGAATTTTTCCATCTCATTTTAGTGCAGAATTCCCTGCTTGTCGAGTCATATCACATGACCATGCATATTTATCACTGTAAATGTGAAGATTTGGCTTTCTGCAGGCAATGTAAGATGTGACACAAACAATCTTAGCAACCCCCGGTAACTCCTCCTGTGAAATATTGATAAGTGAGTCTGGGAACAGTCTCCTCATGCTGGAACCATAAGATCATTTGATCACCCACCACAGACACAGTGATTTACTCCCTGCATTTTATTTTCTATTTTATCCAGCCGATCATCTATCTCAGCCTGGCACACGGAGCCTGGGTTTGCCCTTCGTATTTAGTCTTCCAGATTACAACAGATTCAGCAGCCTGTCCACCGCCCACCACTCAGCTGAAGCCTTTTGTGGGGCCTGTGGGATGTGACTCAGTGCCGATGATCCTGAGATGTTGCTGGAGGTTTAATCCCTACACTGTGAGAAATGAGCTTCTCCTGCTCTCCCTCTTGCTCCTGCAACTTTGATCAAGCCCTAATGTGATTAGGCAGTGACCCTGACATGACTGGTCTAGGAGCTTGTCAAAGAAGCCAGGGGAGGGGGGGAGGTGCTTGGCAGAGCGTCTGATCTGACCAGTAAACCAAGAGAAAAAAAGAATTATTCTGAAGGTGTCTTTCCTCTGTTGCTGCTCTGCGCTCTGGGTAATAAAGGTTTCATGTATTCATTTTACCCCAGCAAAAATTGCAGTCTATAATGACCTGGCATTTCTTTTTTTTTTAAACTAGCCATGAGGCTCATGATTTGAATGTTAACCAATGCTCGACTTGATGTAAGGGTGCAGTCCACCGGGAGGAAGCTTTCTTTTCCTCACAGTTAAGTCTTCATGGTGAATGAGTGTATATCTTCTGCTGCCTGTTTTACACAGCAAAATACACATCCCATTGTTGTTCATCAGTACATCTACATAAAACACATTTCACATAAAACACATTGCACCACCCCTCAATGATACCTCTTGTTTAGAATCATGCACTGAGCCTGTTTACTATGTCATGTACTCCACTGCTCCCATATGTGCTGCACATTATTCTGGCCGTCAACCCACTGATGATGTGTGCACGCCGTGCCTTAACTTCAGTGGCCAAATGTGTCAAGTCTCGATATATTAACTTCACTCTAATGGGGTTTATCAGCTGTAGTGCAGAAAGTCATGGAGATTAGAGAGAGAAGGAGTGGATGTTTGATTATTTTTGCATTCTGTACGGTTGTCCGCACTGTGCGAGCAGTTGCTTGAGGATACTTAAAATGCCTTTTGGAATCTCTTAAGTATGGCATTATATTTTATTTTCAGGTACTTGCATTTCTGCTGATACAGAGGCAGGCCACAGCGCCATAATCCTCACTTGTAATGAGTTCACATTGATTTAAAAGCTGTTTTCTGTGAATAGCACCTCAAGATTTCCCAAACAATATATGAGAAATTGAAGGTTTATGTAAATGAACAAGGTGAAGGCCAAAATGGTATGCTATAAAAACAAGCAAAGAATATTATACATTTATAACATGTTTTTATTTTTATATATTTAAATTTTATTCAGATGCTGTCCTAAGCATCTACCTACTTATTGTGTATTCCTTGCTTGTTTTGGCAAACCGAAAGGGACGGTGTCAAAGAAGACACCGAATGTGAAAGACGTCCTGTACAATTGGCAGTGAGATGGAAAAAGATTCTGCACCACAAGGGATCTTTTGCCATTAGGCTAGAATGAGGGAGCTGCTGTAGAATGGAAATGGGCTGATTTACAGACATGGTGGGTCTTTGGATTGAGAAAAATGTGTCAAATCACTTGCCCTGTTGATTCCAATCCACGTTTAACATCAGCTAAACAACCAGATGCACATTATTGTTTGACAGACAGTTAAAACATGGCTGTGCTCCTAACAAAGCCATGTAATTTGCAATACACAAAACCATTATAACATTTAATGAAGTTGGGGTTACAGCCAGCACAGTGTGACTATTCAAACATCAGTTTGCTTTAAATCTTATAGTGGCGTTTATGACGTCTACAGTATATTAACTTATAACAGCAACCAGTATAGCAATTGCAATAACACTTCAGGTATCATGTACATATAAGCACTGTAACCTTATCATCCATTGAGTTATAGTAGCCTTTCCATTTTCAAAATGGAGATGAGTAACCTACCTAACCAGAGAATAAAACAAAGGTTAAAAAACAGAGATTAAACACTCAACTGATCAACCACAATGTAAACTCTTGTAATGATTATTTCTGTATTAGTGGTAGAAGAATCCTATGAAACTGAATATTTAATGAGAGCTATTTTCAAGTATGGAGAAAAGAAGCGGATAAGCTTCAGTGGAGATTGAGTCAGAGTGAAACTAAGGATATCTAGATTTGTGATGTTATTGTGAATAAAAAGGATCAAAGTTTAGGTCTATATCATAAAGAGAGTGCTCACTAAGCACTGGCAAGCCAAAGAGCCTGCTTGCCTCACTGCTTTTGGAGTCGCTCCACATTCAATAGTGTCATTTGAGGCTGTGTGGGGCTGGACAGGAACATAAACTAACACAGATGTCTGTGTAGTGGCCTTGATAGATCAGACAATAAATATACCATTTGAGTGCGGTTCATTTATTTGCCTCGCTGATCTCACAGTTGTTTTTTTCTGGTTGGTAAGGTTAAGGACCACAAATTGAGTCGATTATAATGAATATCCACAGTTCAGTTTAAGTATCTCTGATGCTCTGAGCATTGTACTGCTGTGTTTTTTGCAATGCACTTCACACATGCAGTTCACTCTTGTCAACTGTTAATTGTGTGCAGAGGGCAATTATGTAGCATTGTCCATATTGTTTGCTGGTGGCTCATAGCTTTTTGATGGAAACGGCTGTGCCGCCGTCCAATAAACTCCAGGTTGTGAACATAATGGCACATTTCAAAATTCATAGTTAAGCCTACATCTCCCAGGTTTTAACATCTGGTGACTATTTGTTGTCACAGAACAAAACTGTTCCTTAGTGGTGAGCATATTCCATGAAATAATTACATAAAATGCATTTAACATATGGACCCTGGAGACTCAAGGTGACAGAACAGAACTTTTGCATATGGTGGTATTCTGCCTATTTGTATGAATTGGATTCGCACACCTGTTTTGCCTGGGTGGACACATCCATGGCCTGTGTTTTTGTTTCAGCCAAAGGTTGGAAGGAGCAAAAGGGGGCAGTTATTTTTATGCTGTAATTGCAGATTATTATATTAAGTAATACAGTTACTCTCCTTATGGTAATAGTGTGCTGCTCCGGTGCTTACATTAAGAGCTACTGATTTGTCTTGTAGTATACTAGGGCCAGACTTTGCCTTTTACAAAGTTTTCAAAGTCAGACGCTGTGGCGCCCCACCTCAGACAAACCCAGAGCTCTTATATTTTCCAATTTGCAATGTATCTGTGAATGTATAGACAACTATCACTAGTTTGATACTGAAGCAGTCTTAACAGTGTGGTAATTCTCACCCAAGTTTGGAAGTTATAAAATGCATTTATGTTCTGATTTCTAAATGGATATATGAAGGTTCACTCGTGATAAACATCTGAAATAATATCCTTGGGAAGTGTAAATCACACTGAATGTGAAAATATGTGTGTCATGTTTGTGTTTGTAGATTTGAGTGAATTATAACTCAGATATCTGAAGCATGTTGATGCAGTGGGCCAAGAGCTGTGCGTCACAGCTGCTGCAGCTTCAGGCGCTATCGATAAGTGAGCCAAACCAGTGTGGTGAACTTCAGTAACTACTCTCCAGTTGTTTTTAGAATATCTTACTGCGCTTGTCCCTTCTACCTCACTCAGTATTTTAGCATCATATCTCAGCATCCCCTCTGCATACCATCCACATGTTTGAAACAAATATAACAAACTGAAGGAGTTATGATGCATTATTTTGAATCAATAAATACTGTGAATTATTACATGGTACAGTAAATGAATTTGTCAGAGTTAATTAGAATCATATGGGATCTTAATCTTTATTTATATGATGTCAGTCATCTCTTTACACACTTCTAGTTCAACCCTTTTACTGCTTTCCTGCAACATTTTTACTTTTCACGTTGTAGCTCTGGCCTCAAAAATGAAACACAAAGCAGCTTTCCACTCCACCCAGAATAGAAACCAAGTAGTTTACATCCCACACAGAGTGGGCCAGACATCCCACCTTCTCCTGTGTTGGTCTTTTGTTACTCCTGTTCATAAGCATTATGAACACACACACACACACACACACACACACACCTGCTGTCCTCTCAGCTTCATCATGGCCTAGTATATCAACAGAGACTTTGAAGTAAGTCTAAGGCAGTATCTTCCCCAAGGGAAGTCAATCAAAGCCTCCCAGCGGTGAGCTGTTTCTCCAGACCCAGCTGATCATTTTCTCTGTAATATCCCCAGTCTCGGCAGCTCAGAGGCTGATCAATGTTGTTGAAAACAGAAAACTGTCCATTCTGTCTGGGAGCGGTGGGGGAATTGAAAAACACACTGAATTGATGACTTTGTAAATGGAAGCTGGGGTAGACTTTGTGACACCCATGGTTTCTCCCCTCAAAACACATTCCCTGTCGTCCTCATCACAAACGAATTAGAAATTCAGAGTGTGGCCCCGGGGTTGCCAAGTGTTTATGTGGATGCCCAGTGTGATGAAGGCTCACATTTGTTTCCTGTCGCTGACCTGTCACTCACTCGGCCATTAGAGCCCAAGGCAACACTGATTTTAAACTCAAACAGAGGGAGAGACGTTCGTTCTGACCAAAGGAAGAAGGGCAGAATAGAAATAAAATAAGAGAGGAGAAATATTTACCAGCCTCTAACACAAACCCCTCAATCATACACACAAACACACACACAAACACACACACACACACACACACACACAGCAGTTATGCCATCAAAGCTTTCAGGGAGAAATGTCCTTCACAAATTTCTCACAGCAGATTAATGGTGAGAGACCAGCTCCCTGCTCTTAAACATTATTTTATGGGGTCAATATTCTTAATTAGCACTTCTAAAGGAGCCTAAAGTATTTGTCAGATTTTCAGATAATTTTTTCCAATGAGTGGATCAATTAGCTGCTTGAAGTGTCATCTTACTTGTGTTACAGTAATTCTCACCCTGGCAGTCTAGTAATGTCAGCTGGAAGGTACCGTAGACAAGTCAAGAAGACTTTGAGTTTACACCGACTTTCACCTGAAAGGTGTAAGTACACATCTCACACTGTGTGATTTAGATTAGCAGCGAAGCGCATTACATTTAAATGACATTTAATGCTGTACATCATGCTGATCCAAAATACCGACGGCAGGTGTTAAATGAGATTCAGTGCAAGGAATGCTAGTGGGTTGATGAAGGCGGAAATAACGCCTTGTGTTATGCAGGGGGTTATTTTATATTCATTATTTACACATACTGTGTGCATTTAGTCTTACAGCGTCTGCATGTTGGATAGTTGTATTTATTCAGATACTCAGAGGAGTGGGTGAAGTTCATATACAAACTGTGCTTATATGTGTTCCTTTCTACTCTCTTCATGAGATAAATAGCTGGCTCTTTAGCTGCTAAATGCTCCAGTATGTTCACCAGGTGCCCTACTTTGTCTGGTGCTGTTACACTGGAAACAGCTGCCTGATGCATCAGGAAATTACACGGCGAGAGTCAGGCAAGTGAAGCAAAACAGTTCAGTTAAAGCAGTAAAGCCAAAACGATGAGCTGAAAGACACTAAGGTGGATATTTACTTAGCTTTTGTGGCTCATTTTTAGAGATACACAGTGAAATTACCTTTGTTCATATTTCCTAAGGCGTCGCAGTGGGGTTTAGTGCTGGAGAAAACCAAAAAAAGCAACACTGCAGGGATTTTTGGGCCAGATTTACAACTGTTGCATCAGAAGGAACTGCAGCTGGAATTTAACGTCAGGAGAAAGCAGGTGTAAAATTTGTGGCCCTGCTCTCAGCGCGGCAGCTGCTAGTCATGTGAGCTCTCTTCAGAGTTAAAAACATGTTTGAGGAGGGAGAGGATGTTTGTAAACCGCATCGCTTGCCAGAGGAGAACGTGATCGACTTTTTACAAGCTTCCAGATCAAACCATGCTTCAGTCACTGAACAACATATAACATGATTGGACTGGCAGGAGACTACATATACTATATACAATATCTTTGCTGATTTCTTCAACCATATTAAAGTTCATTCGCTGTAAACTTTCTTCTACACTTCCTCTCAGACCACACATGCACAACAGCCTACAGGCAGCAAATCCTAAGCAGAGATGTATTCAGCTTAACACAACCACAGCTGTTCTCATTTATATCATCAGTGTTGGTAAATACGCCGCTAAATAAAAAAAGATTTTGTGCTGCAATATTTTGCACATCTGACTGTAATTTGCAACAGATTTAGTAAATGTCCCCTAAGACACACTGGAGAGTCATTAATTAGAGTGGCTTTATGAAACAATGCAGTTTGATTCCTAATAATAAAGATAATCATTCATCTTCACCAGCTGTTTTGATGAACTGTCGACAGATCAGTAAACTATAGTAAACCACAGTGTCTAACCTACTGTCCTACATTTTGATATTCAAAGAGTTTAACCCATTCTTAAACATTATAATGATGAATGCCTGGGCTTTATTAGAGAAAGGTATAAGAAATTATTGGAGAATTTATATTGTTATAATGCCTACCGACTTTACTATTATGCATATTTTAACATGCATTTGTGTATAAAAGGCATTTAGTACATGTGGACTATGAAAAAACAAAATGCAGCATAACATGGGCTAATTAACATTTTATTTCCTATTCCCTTTCTATTCACCAGTTCCATATAGGATGAAATCTCATTATAGCTGCACAGTCTTATTAAATTCAGTGGTGGTCATTTCAGTCATCTCAGTTTTATATATGTGGTGTTTGGCCATTGGTGACCCTAAGTATTTAAATGTAGTATTAATCCTCAGAATCTGGGGGATTGTGCAGTTGAATTAGGGTCAGCCAGAGGTTAATGATGGCTGGAATTATCGGGGTGGTTCTCAACGCAGTCTTTTCAAAAACCTGCATTTCATGTGGCTGCTGTGTGATTACAGCTTGTGAATGCACTTTTGCCCACCGTATTGATGCCCTGTTGTTCCCGTTTGTGCATGTGTTTGTTGAAATATCAGTCGTATTTTTAGGGCCATGGCCAAATGGTTCTTTTGTTTGACTTTTTATGTTTGTCAAACATTATCAACCATACAAGTAACCCATCACACAGAGCTGTTAAACTACAGATTTCAGTGGGTTAAGTATGAAGGTTTGACTGCTTTTGATTTCTGGCAAAAACCGAGTGTGTGATCTTTCAGTGTGCTGTAGCCTAATCAATAAGAACTTGGGTGGCCACTTACATGTTCAGCATGAAAGCATTTGTTTGGGTACAGTTCCTTGAATACAAAGCACCAAGGAAATTGAGTGGAATGAAAACAACTGAGCTACTGTATGTAGAAACTGTCAACAATACTAAATCAACACTTCATGAAAGCTTATTTTTTCAACAGTCTTGCAACAGTCAGAACATACTTTATGCTTCCATAGTTTGCTGTCAGACAGACAGACAGACAAGAATGTGGATCTTGCACAAGGTTTACGTGGAAAGATACACTCAACACAACTATGCTTTCGGTGTAGACACAGTGAAAGGTTGTGTCAGAACCTGGGGGCTTGGGGTTGGATTCCATTGGCATTATGTTTGCATGCACGTTTTGTTGTTTGGGCCCTGCACTCTCTATGTTGTTTGACATGATTATAATAGTACACACTCAAAATAGTAATAACATGGCTCAAATATGCAGACAAAATATATTTTGCAATTATTGTGGCAAAATGAAAATTACTAAAAATATCACTGTAATTTGCAAATAAATATTTTTTTTCCTGTGCCTAATATACTGGCATTATTTGGACAACTTTCAATTGTTCATTGCACAGAGGACACTCATAAAGAGCCTGAAGCCTCACCTGTTTGCGATCCTAATAAGAGATCAGGCAGCCTGCCAGGAAGCGCTTGAATTTAATTAATAACGCATCATGGTTTTGCTGGCACACATGTAGAATTAGCTGCCCTACAGCTCTCATCAGGTCTAACATGACGGCACTAGTAGTCTGTGACTTGGCATAAGTAGTATCTAAGGAGAAGTGCATGAGGCCCAGGGGTGCACTTGATTTGGTCATCGACATAATGAGGTAATTTTAAACAGATTGCCGCTGAGACAGATAATAGGCACATCATGACTGTGCTGACCTGACCTTTACTAACAAAGCATAAAACTGTGGCGCTCTGACTTGATGTTCGTGTTCTTAGGGCAGCCTTCATGTCAGGTGATGGAGTTTTCATGCTGATTTTACATCTTTGATTTCTTTGGAAAACATTATGCACAATATCTGTAAATACCTGACCTTTACTAACAAAGCATAAAACTGTGGCGCTCTGACTTGATGTTCGTGTTCTTAGGGCAGCCTATATATATATTCATTATTATATTCTTTTCAGATGTCCCATCTGATTACGTCTTTCTGATATTTCACTGTAAACCACATTGAAAGTTTTGCATTTTATCCAAACGAGCGGGAACTGCAATGAACTGAAATTAAAACCAAACTGCTGCAATTTCCAAATTGATTTACTAAACAAAAACTAAATCTGTTATGACAGATTCCACATGTCATTAGAGTAAAAGGTCTATATTTTGAACACAATAAGTTCACAGACACTTTAATTACATAAGGAAAAGCACTTTTTTTTTTATTCTGACATAATTTGGTGTTTAATGTTTTCAAATTTAATGTCAGCCAATAATGGAATTAAAGGGTTGAAGAACAGATGGTATTTCCTTAACGGAATTAAGTTCAGCTACTGAGAAATTCATAACAAAACTCAAACTGAATTCAAAATTAAATAAAAATTTTCTTCAAAATTTGCCAAGATATTAAATTATTTTCTAAAATAAGGCAAAAATGTTTTTCATTTTCGGTGAGAATCTGTTACTCATTTTGTGTTCATTCCAAATGTTTCCATGTTCAGAGAAGGAAAACATCCACCATGCACTGACGATACAGGACATTAAATCATGGCGCTGGCACAGTGAGCCTGTTATTTACTTCATACAAATTGACAGCCTCAAATAGAAACTCTCTTCTGACTGATGTTCTCATCTTAACATGGAGCTCATTGGGAGATGCACACTCTCTTTGGTCAGTGAAAATTGTGGAGTGCTTTTGGGTAGATGTGCCAGCTTGTATGCACTGAGCAGGGCTTAGACTGATGGTGATGGAGCTTTCGTTTTGAGGATCCATGTGATTTTCTTTTCTTTTTTAACCCCATCATATCTGTTTTCATTTGCTGGTGAGAAAACATGACTTTTAAACCCTGTACATGTATTTTAAGAGGCAAAATGTTTGAGACCCCATAACAACGTTAGCAAATGGGATGACTTAAATACTGTTTTAAATTGATTAGCAAATGAAATAGCTCTTTGTGGCCCGTTGGCTCTGTGATTAATCTCAGCTTTAGCTGCAATCAGCATCACGTCATCTTCTAAAAGATTTTTCAAATGAATAGCATAACAAATTTTTCTGAAAGAACAAATGTACTGTAATAATACTGCACCACAGTCCACATGAATCATGGGTTGTTATGATGCTTGTTATCAACGTCTCAGTCATTAGTCATCATAGACAAATGCTCACTGCTGCTGGAAGCAGACATTAGAAAGATGGAGAACAGCAGTGTGGTGAAGAACATATTATCCATGCTCCTCTTCCAGCCAAACCAGTTTTTGTGTTTTTGTGTTTTTGTGTTTTGTTACTCTTTCTTGGTCTAATTACTCCTTTTTGTATGTACATTTTCAAGACCTGTGAACAGGCTATTTCTGTAATGGCTTCTTGAGTATAAATAGGATTTGTTGTGTTTTGCATGGCAGTCCTAAATTCTTTTAACTGTTTTTGACATGTAATTTCTGATACTTTTCTCCACAGAGGTAGTGAATGATCACATATTTATTATCAGATATATTTACTTGGAAGAAAATAAATGTGTTTCTGATATAAATGCCCCACCCCCCACCCCCCAAGTCCTTGTCAACAGTACAGTACATCACATCATGGGGAGAAGCGCTGCAGATTAAAAGTGTCAATTTCAAACGTCACACTGTGCTCTGTGATATACAGCCTGGGGTTAGGAAGGTACACACAGGAATGTCAAAAAGGACTATTTGCTGTCACAAGGAATGCACCTGCTACAGCCACATTCATGTGCACACACACAGGGCACAGGGTGACCATCCTGACCCCCCGTGACATGACCGTAGACTTTAATCTCGATAAGGGTTTCACTGACGTGCTTTAATCTGAACATTGTTTCTTCATCTTCTGCCTCCTTAGCCATGCTGGCCTATGACTTATTCATAAAGATTAAAGACGTGATGTTGAAACATGCTCTGCATCAAACGCCGGCTCTGCCGCAGCATAACAAATGTCAGCAGGATGAAGATGAGAGCTCTAATGCTGTTGTTGTAATATCTCTGCTTCAGTGTTTTATGGATGAGCGGGGAAGCAGGTGTGATGAATGTCCAACGGCGACAGAAACATTTCTACCTTTGGCCACCTGTCTGTGTGAGGGAGGGGGACAATCTGTGTAGCCTGGTGTTGGGGGGGGGTTGGGTCAGCCAAGATGTTCGCTGGTTGACAAGGTGGAAGCAGTGAATGGACATGGCACAGTTTGGCCCTGGGAGAGTTCTGTCTGACACTGCCAGGGAGGATAGACATGAGCAGGTTGAGGACAAACTGGGAAGGTCAGCACAGGACAGGAAGGTGTCACCTGATGTATTGTGGGTTAACAGCTTCTGAATGATGTTGCCATCAACTCAGCCCACATCAGAGACATCTCTGAAACATGGACAAATTCCTGCCTCTTCTCTGCACGCCTCTGGTGTTACACAGCTGACTCTAACAAATCTGGGCTTTTCTGTAGTTAGTTGATCACATTTAAAACATAATGCTAAAGACAATAAATGTGAACCATTTCACAATCTGACACCACTATGCCAAAGATTTGGTTAGGTTTAGGCACAAAAACTTAGGTTAGGGAAAGTTCTTCATGGTTAATAAAAAGATGAAAAAGGATTTGTAGGTCTGTGAGGGAACCCAAACTGTATAAAATCCAGTCGAGCTACTCATTGGAGCTGAGTGTTGGAGTTCATAAGTAGCACAGATTAATCCTGTGTGCACATAATTACTAGGGATAGAATTACTGCACATCAGTGCATGTGACTTTTTGTTTTGTTCTCATCAGAACCGTCCCAAAATTATACTAATAATAATGAATGAAAAGTTCCCTCACTTATTAGTAAATTATCAACACAAATGCTCTATGAGTCAGCAGTCAGTCAACAACTGCTAATTTGCTTTTCAGCTTTAAATAATGAAATATAGATATTATGTAAACAAAATTTTGGGACAAAAAATCTTTGCCTCATAATGGTGTTAGATTTCTGGAGGAAAAATAGGTTCTGGTTCAAACATATAAAATCATTATAATGTAGCACACTGATCTTTTGTTTGACCTTTTTTGAAGGCTGCTTCGCTGGCAAGCTCTAATTAACATTAGCCAGCTGACCAGTGTCTTCTGGGAAACAGAGAACTATCCTCACCAGGCGGTAGTACTGTAAAATACAGCAAAAGGCCATCGGTTCTTCTGTTCAACCTCTCTCCCTTTTTGCCTTACAGTCCTTCCCTCAAATAGGTGATAGGTCACCACCCGCCCCCATTTTCTCACCCACTCTAGTGAAAAAGCCAGAAAGATGCTCACGCTATTATTATAGATGCTTTCCCTCTGTTTTGATACTGAATCTTGTCAGTCCATATATTCAGTCATATCAGCATTTTAGGTTTAGACTGAATAAACAACACACTTAATGATTTTACAGCCTGACAAGATGCAGTGGTGAAAATATAAAGTTTGTACTTACTACATGATCATCGCCAGAAATCAGAATTAGGAATTGTTTGGAAAATAAATATCATACAACATTTCTTTTCCATTTGGCTTAATAAGTGTTGAAATGTTCTTGGAACCTATTGTTTTTTGTGTAAACACACACACCAGCAACCATCATGAGGCATGTCCTTAAGGGTAGACACTGGGGGATATTTACTAAGGTTTTGCAGCTCATTTTTTTGGGCCCTAAACAGTGAAATTGTGTTTTTGTTTTTATTATGGGGTCATGTGCCAGAGAAAGAAAAGGAAAGGAATTTGCACATTTGGTTTCATGCGATATGAATTTGAAGGCGTTCCTTCCTGTTCAGGGACACAAAATAAGGCAGGAGGGAATGGAAATTTGATAATAATACCTTCAGCACCTGATCTACCACTGCTGCGAGAGAAATATGGTTACATTCATCATCAGCAAATTGCGTCGCTCACCAGACGAGAGCGTAAAGGACTTTCGCAGGCTTTCAGGTCAAATCATTCTTTAAATGCTTAACAAAATAAAAGACAATTTGACTGGTAGAAGATTACGTGATTGGTATTTTGAAATATGTTTGTTTACTTCTTCAGCAAGATTAAAGTTCAGTAAACTTAACACTGTTCTCATTTACATAATCAGTGTTGGCAAACACTACGCTGAACTGAAAAATTGTGGTGCCACAATATTTTGCTCACCTGACAGTAATTAGCGGCAGGTTTAGTAAAAATCCTTCTTATTATCATATCAGGACATAGCACCTATTCCCTGGAGGGTTGCTCCAGAAATATGACTTTTATCATGTCCAATTTCTGGATACTGGCTTTTAAAGAGGCTCTGGTTTTACACATGAAGTTCACAATCTCCCCATCAAAACAGCAGTCTTATGTCCTCTGTGGCTCTAGAAGGAGCTTTCTCGTGTCTGACAAAGCAACCCTGATGACATCACAGGGAAGTCACCAAAGTAATCTTTTTAGTTTCACTTGGATTACAGACCCATTTTTACACTGCAAATTAGAATGTCTTAGTCTCTGCCACAGTGATTTTCATCATTATTTTTTAAGCCTGTCTTTAGTTAGTCCCACAACCTAATAGAAGTACAATTATAAATTTCTAAAGTTCTACTTTTTGTTTTTGTTGTTTTTTTTCTGTTTGTATGACATTTCTAGTGTCGGTGCTTCAGAGGTGAAAGGAAACATAGCCAGGGTTTGTTACCCTTTAGGTCATGTTGCTAGAAAAAGAAAAATATAATCATTAACACTCAAACAAAGAACGCTTTCAGCATCCGATTCAAAACTCTAGATCAGTTTTCACCCATACAGTGCACTGAATGTGCTCCAGTCTCTTTTTCTGTCCTTGATCAGAGAAGCACTTGTTTTTACCTTGTTTAAACTAGTATTGACTAAGGTTTAGGTCCAGAACTGCCACCTGCATGATTTTGTACCGGTGCCAGTTCTGGAGGAGCACACACATCGTCTCAGTGTCATTTTGGTTCTGTATTTACTCAGGCTTCTGTTAACCCTTACGTACGTAGGGTGTAATATCACTGTCTAAATATTTGCTAGTCTCTGAAGCTGCCTGATGAAGTACTGAGAGTTCTCATGATTTTTCTTTTTAGTTAAACACATTTTCTTTAATCAGTCACACCAAAAGGATTTTCTGACATTTTTAAAAAAATGTTTATTTATTAGTTTTTATGGTAAACAAGGGTAATCTGTGAAAAGTAAACACAGAGTGAGTTTTCTGATCTATGATTAGTTCATACTTTTCATTCAAGGTCAGAACATTTCTCCAGCTGTGCATCTCAAAGCATACAGTATCCCCTCACTCTCCAAGATGAATTCAGGTAGTGTGAGAATACCAAGTAAAAACGATTCCCCATACCATCTGCGTTTTGTGTAGTGCTGACAAGTACTCCCAACGCACCTGCCATTTTTCACTGAAAAAAATCAATCGGCTGCATGAGGGGGACTCATTTCCATCATCACTTCATTGACTTTCTCCCCGGTTAAATTTTCTTTACAACTACCTAGTGATACGGCTGGAGGCCAGGGAGACCATAGTACGTCCTAATGAGCTTGTATGTGCACACACTTCTTTTTCCTTTAGCCTTGTTAGCTGACATTTAATGAAGGCACTCATGTTACTGACAAAAGCATCCCCAGTAATGCTGTTGCTAGGTGAGGCACGTACGTATAGCACTTTGCTTCATTTTGGCAGCTCAGAGGTGTGATCATCACACATGTGGCCAGAATAACAAGCCAGGTGACACAGAAGTACACTGCTGGGAGTTTATGTTGATTTAGCAATTTTATGAATGACTTCAATAGAGCTGCCCATGGCAGGATGGATAAAGCTACTGGTTGCTAAGTTTTTAATATATATGACAGAGCCAGTACATTTACATTGAATTTGAACATGCATTGTTATACATGTTTTGTCAGGCCCGGTGGGTCCACTAAGGTCTGAAACGGGCAGTAAGACTCAGAAGGCAGGTTCGGGCAGGGTTTGAACAGAGCTTTATTTAAGTTAAAAAGTCACAGGGATAGGTCATAGGCTAGAGTCTCAGGAGGAGGTAAGGAACCCTGGCAGAGCGGAGCTGGGGACGAGGCGGGCTCGTGCAAGCAGGTGGAGGCTCGGTGCAGAGCAGGTGGTAGTAGTAGACGGCTGGGGTTGCAGCCACAAGACGAGGTGACAGGTGCTAGAGAGCAACAGTGCTGATGCCAGGTTGGGAGACAAACAGCTAGCACACTGAACAGGACTCAAAAAACCAATGCCGCTGGTGTTTAGGTACTCACAGGGGAATTAACAGGAGTTAGAGTGCATCAGTGTTGCTGGCAGATCAGGTAGCAGGTTGCTGAGAAGCAAAGTCGAAAAGTGGTTGAGAATCTCTCGCATAGCAGAGAAAAAGCCAGGGGTGTTGTAGAGGCTCATATTCACCTTAGCTACTGTATGTAATAATAAGTGGAATTTCTTAAAAAGCACAGTAATATGCTGTCTCATTAATTTGGTCCAGATTGCAGTAAAAACCTGGTGATTTTAATCACCATTACATTATAAACACATTCAGGTATTACATCAATAAAGTTGGGCTTTTTGATGATTGTTTCATTATTAATCAGCAATTCAATAACTGAAATCATGAATGAAATAATGAGCCAATCCCCGTCTGATGCTGATGCAGGGTAACTTATTATTAAACAATTATTTGTAGGGCTTTATACTGTGTCCTAAAATAAACACCAGGGTATCCATAGACTGTATTGATCCAATTTTAAACCCAGTGCAGAACTGATAATACAGCCTTTTGGCATTTGCTATGGAGATAATTACTAGCTCCATTATTTGCAAGGGATGGAGTATAAACTTTCTGTTTGCACCTTGTTTATTCTGACAGTTACTGGGTCACAGTGGCAGAGAACTTTATTTTTTTTTTACTTTCTGTCTTTTGAAAGCAGCTGTTGTCTAATAAACCCCTATCTTGACTCAGGTATGTCCTTGCAGTCACTGATTTCTTCCATGCTTTTCAATGCTGACCTTATTCCCACTATGTTTGATGTGATCCAACATGACATTCAAGTATGTCCCCTGGACCACCAAATGGCTCTTAGTGCTGCGTGCCTTGAGAAGAGGCCCGGCTCTCTGGTTTCTTCCACGGTCCTACGGGGAATGCATCAATTGCCTCTTGTTTTCCAAATGGACCATAGGTTGTGCACTGCTCCTCAGTTGGCCAAATAGGTGGAGAAAAAACAATGGCACTGAAGGGAATAAACATATAGCACAGATTTTGTTTTTAATTCGGATCTAATTTAAATACCACTACTCAGCTGAAGAAAGAAACACTGAAGTGAAGTTAAATAATGTGGCCACAGTGGTCTCTACAGACAGCGGAGTGTGCTTCACAATTTGAACGTTCAAATATCCTGACCAGTATGGCTCTGACCTCACCCAGGGGATATGAACTGTGCTAATGGAAATCATTGAAACCACTGGCATTTCAAATGTGACTTGATGAGATGTGCGAAGTTACCAAGAGTAAAGAGATACATTGATCCAGGCTAAACTGACAGATGCCACTCACTGGTATTGTTTCATGTTTCTCAGAGGTAGTTGCTGTGAGCTAAACATGAGCTGAGTGACTTGAGCTTACCACTGTCCAACCACCGTAATGTCAGGAAGCTAAGTATTGCCAAAGGATATTTCAGCCAAAAGCTCAACAGAGCACTGATGCCCCAGGGGTAATCACAGGTACATCACACCAGCAGAAACAAACGCCAAAGCATCAGGGTGAGATACTGTGAAATGTTAGTCTGTGATATTACTAGCTGAGGTACACATCTTAAATCGAAGTTATGTGGGTGTGGGATGTGTTTTAGAAGGTTCCCCATGAGAATCACGGTGAGAAATGTTCTTTGCTGAAGGAAAGCTAAAGAGGAAATGCATTCTTACCTCTTTTCTCTAAGATGCATGGTTCAAAGGTGAACCACCAGCTTCCTTACCACACCTCCTCATTCTTTTACAAAAGATAGCACTCTTGCCATGTCAAAACACAAAAATAAAGCATTGTAGTACTTGCTTTTTTATGTAAAACCAATGATCCACATACAGTGCACTGAACAGCGCAGGGTCATTCCTTTTTAAAAGATGTTTCCTAAAGGCACGTTTGTATCAGTTTTTATTCAAATCTCCTGCTGGAAATATTATGAATAAAAATAGGACTAAGATGTATAATTGCAATGTTTTGCTTTGTTCCGATAGACCTTTTGTTATTTAAATGTACATACTCAGATGGCTCATTATTAGCAGTCTCTTGTAATTGTTAAAAACTGTTGTTATCAGCAGACTGCACGGTCTGAATCAGATAACCCCTGATAACAGCAAAAAGGGGGATTAATGGATTTCATCAGCTCAGTGATAAACTAATAAGCCTTGCGCTTCAGTGCATGTTAGAAATATGTTCACATCAACCCCATAGCCTTCTCATTGAGGGTTCAAGATATAAAGAATGGCAGGATTGTTAAAACTGCTTTGATAGAAAAATTACACAGTGCTCGTGAACAATGACGCAAATGTTGTTCAGAGTTAAATGAGAATGTTGTTCAAGTGGATGAGGAGAATAACGTCAAAAAAAACTTAACGCTCTGATCAGAGAGCTGCACGTTTGACGGACAGACAGCTGCTGTAGCAGCCCCCAGCAGCTTTCTGTAGACTCTGCCTTTGACAGCCAGGGATAAGTGGCCATTAAAATCCCATGATCACATAATACACCTGTCATTAGTCATCAACTGTGCATTAACACTGCTCGCCGGGGCTCACCACAAAGGAAGAAATACAGTCATGTCTCAATTAAATAACTAAAAACCCACATTTTGACAGTTTCTTCTCTCGGGGTGGCTGTGGCTCACGAGGTAGGGCAAGTCGTAGGTAGGGCAAGTCGTCTGCTGACCAGCAAGTTGGTGGTTCGACTCCTGTTCTCCCTGCATGCCTAAGTGTCCTTGAGCAAGACACTGAACCCCAAATTGCTCCCGGCGGCTTGACTAGCGCCGTTGTGTGGCAGCCTTGCCGTCATCGGTGTGTGAATGATGTATGATCTACTGTAAAGCGCTTTGGCCAGTGCAACACACTGTGAAAAATGCGCTGTATAAATACAGTTCATTTACCATTTAAAACAAGCAAGTGTAAAGGATTTCACATAAAGGAAACATCTCCTATACTGAATTCACATTAAGATTGCTGAACATATAATCTTTGGCAGTCAACATCTGTCTTTAAATCTGTCTTTTAAGATTGAAAAAGAACAACTAAACCTATGTAGCACTGAAGAGTGACTCATAGTCAAAAAAAAACCTCACCACTGCTACAACATGTGTCCATTCACACTGCTCCATTGTTTGTGCTACTATCAACATTAGGACTACACATGGGATTTTTATGTTATTGATGTTTAAATACAATTTTTGCGCCAAATGTTTCAAAATAGTTCCTACAGTATTTCTTCCAAAAATTACTCATATCGGCCTTTTCTGATTTAAGGTTTAGCTAATTTTAGGTAAGAAAAACTACAGAGGAAACAGAAAAACATTGTACTTCAGCAAATCAGACACTGCACTCTCCAAAAGATGTTTTTGCAGCCAAATCCACCACTACCCTTGCTGTTTTGAAGCATTTAAACAAATGACCAACATTGTAATGTGTCTGACGAGAACAGCCCCCTTTGGAGATGACTGTGCTGGTTTCTGGCGGTTATGAATTGCCTTTCTCACCTTTGTCTCCTGTTCAGAGAACATCTTGCTGTGTTGCTGTGTCATCCAGTGCAAAAATTACACCATATATCCAGTTGCTTTTTTTTTTTTTATCTGAGAGCAGTCTAATTTGCTGAGTTGTCCAAATGTAGTGGAAATAGAAAAGCTAAAGCACTCCAGGAAAATTCGGTCCCAGATTTGTCCATGTGGTTTAAAGTTCCTGGAACAGTTAGTTTGAAAATTGCTATTTGTGGGCACCAACAGCACTTAGTAAGATATTTCAGGACTGTGGACATAAATCAGATTTTTAATGAAAAAATTCAGACACTTTGATCCTGTTAAATCTGCCAAACTAATATTGTCAGTTAATAAAGAAATTTTTGTTTGATATAGAGAACTTGGTTCTCCCGATTCTTGTGTTTGGATGGATCTTATCTGTGTAAACAAATACAGTAACAACCGGGCTGTCCAAATTCTCAGACATTGTGATGCATAACTGCCGTTTTTATCGCAGATTTGCTGTGTAAAGACGTCAGGCAGTATGTGTCAAAATAAGGTTTCTCTCAGTTTCCTCTAAAACAAATCAACAAAATGGACAATAGAGTTGGTCAAAGGAATGTTGTCATTAATAGAGAATAGGAAGCTGTGTATGGATAAATGGATTTTCTGGTAATTGTTTTTCTAGCCCAAGGCCTGAGATGTGGATTTGTGTTGTTGGTCTGTTTATTTCTTTTAGCGTCATAGCTAAGAGTTGCCCATTTTCTGGCTGAAAATGCTGTTTGAAAAGCATGGGTGCCAGGCCATTTTAATTAGGCCCAAACATCTCCGCTGGCAACACTTATAACTCTTCCTCTTGTTGTGTCAGAAATTGATATGCAAAGTTTGATTGTGTTAGGAACTGCTCAGCTAACTACCATGTCTCTTAAAATGTAGCTGAGGTGCAGCTGGTATAAATACAAAATCACTAAAACAAGCTCTGAGCGTTAGTAGCTGTTGGCAGTCTTATTAAAGGTTAAACAGTTCACATCAACCACCTCTATATATTTTGTTGTCATATGTGCTTTTTAAACCTTCAAGTTAAAATAAATCTTATCTCATGTCTCATTAGTCTTGGAGTTAGGGATGTGTTTTACTGAGTAATAGAGATTTGAGAGGTGACTCCAGTGAACAAATAATGGAGTAGTGAGAATGTGAAAATGGCAACAGAAACAACAAAGAAGTAAACAAATACAGTAAGAACATAAAAATGAATGACATCAAGTTTTTTTTTCATGAACTAATATAGTGGTAATTTTAAGGAGATTAATATGCAGGAACAGCAGATATGAGGGAAATAAAGTGAATGAGGAACTCACTTGAAATTGTTTCTGTATTAATGCAAAGTTTTATAATTACTGCTGTTCTAAATCAGTGACTACAGTGATACTTCTCTCCGTTTGCAGTCGGCAAAGCTCTTATTACACAGAGACCTCCAGGAATGTTTGGTCGATCCAAGGTAAATGGTGGCCGTGAGGTTGAGTGGAAGTCATCATGAAAAGATTTTGAAAATTTTGAAAAAACTCTGTTCCTTTCACTCTTTCTGGAGGCAGGTCAGTTGTTTTGTGAGTTGAGCTTGCTGCAGGTCTACAGTACTACAGTAGCTGTACTTGTAGATATTACAATGGAGCCATGGACTAAACTGCAGTGAGATGTGGTTCCTTGATGAATATGAGTATCCATGTTTCTGTTTTTCTAAATAGGTACATTAGCTAAAATGTACAGTCCGTGTGGGATTTCCCTTGTTTCTTTGCTGCCTGAGGGTAGTCGATGGTTTGTAGTAGATGGTAGTTTTGGTTTGCCAATAATCTGTCAGATAGCAGGCCAGTGAGTTACAGTGTTTCTTCACTGGTCTCATCCCTCATCCAGTTTCACCAAAACAAACATGGAAAAGGATGTTGTCAGTGCTCAGCCCCACAGGATCTAGTACAGAATCAACGGCATCTGACTCTCTGCAGTCGTTGCAAAGCCACACTACAAGGTATGTGGGAGGCTTGGGGGAAGGTGTGGTGTGACACTGGCACTTAATGTAGCTGCAGCTAGCTTGTCTTTCCTCTCCTCCTTCACCCAGTCAAAACCGCCCCCACCCCCAGCGCTGAGTGATGTCAGACAGTCAGGGATGCTGGGTGCTGAAGGAGAGTGCAACGGCAGCAGGCGGCAGAGATAAGGCCCCCCATACCTCCACAGATTAAACAGCAGGATTAACCTCTCTACTCCACCACTGCCACCATGGTGTCTTTCACCCCCTTATCTACCCCCACCCCCCTTTTCTCCTCCAACATTTGCCACCATACATTTGTGCAGTTGTCATGATGTGGGAAATTGCTTTTTAACCCTATGTGGCTTTGCTCTGTCCTTGGCAATTGAAACATAAGAAAATGGAGCAGACTCTGCCAGGAAAAAAAAAGAACTGTTTTCCCCAAAATACTTTCTGGTCTCATCTAAAACCAGACTTGAAATAGCATGACTGCAAAGATGAGGAGGAAAGGAAACCCTGCTGAATATGTCACCGATTACAGCAATTTTGATCATTTTGTCAGTATTTCTACCTCTTTTCTTTGCACTTGCGAGATTTAATAACTTGAAGATTCACTTGTGACATTTAAGTTATTCATGTTCAAAGGAACAAGGGAAGCCAGGAGGACCAATAAACAGCCCAGTAGATAGTGTCCTCAGCTGTGCCACCCTGAAGCCACTCTACGGAAATGATTTGCAGATATTTATTTATTTTGTGCTCCAGTGTTCAAGGCTCCAGCCATGCTTCTAACAACACGTCTAGTTCTAGGGTTTCATGGTTATTGAATAGCAATCACAAAAATATCTATGTCCTCTAAAATGGCACGGTATATATTTACATAAATTGTATGAGCCAACATTGCCTCACTCAGTAGCCATTCAAAAGGTAATGCATTTCAGTTGTCTTTGCCCAAGGCTTATACTGCACTTGTATGAAAACTACATTTAAAACATTGTATTTGTGTTGTTATTTTGGGAGATTTATTTTATTTTATACATTTTCTAATGTATTCATATTTACAGTTTTGTTGTTGTTGTTGTTTGTTTTTAGCTCCAGGAGCAGGATTGAGGTATCTACGTGTATTTTCCAAGAGAAATCGGGTAGTTAGAATTTCACCCTATTTGCATGAACAGTCTTTAATAAAACTGTATAGATATTCACTGAAAATATAATTCACTGTCAACAGCACAATGCATCCTTTTAACATTTTACCATTGCACCTGTAGGCTTTTGTTTGTCAGGAAATAACTATAATCAATTACATCTTTAGTTCTGGCCATCAGATATCAGGCTCAGATGGGGGAAATGTACATCCCAGTTCTCCAAACCAGGCAATTAGCATAGCATCCCTCTGCGTTAGGTACCTGTGATAAGAGGGCTGGTGACCAACTGAGCTATAACATTCCATTGATCCAGAAAATTGCTGCAGAGCCAGCCTTGAAATTAGTTCAAATTGCTGAATCAAAAAATGTTATCCAGGATTCTGGCAAGGCCAGCGTAAACCTTATGCCTCTAATCCCCAGACTGATGTGAAAAGTTGTCAGGGATCATGTCGCCCACTGCCACGATTGATGGGGGAATTTGGATTCTGTGTGACAGAGAGAGACACATGCAAGCAACTGGGATTTGACTTGGATGGCACTTATGGCTACTAGGGTTGTGACTTGGTTTCAAATCTGGAGGCTTTGAGAATTTCCAGCGTGATCTACTACTGGCTTTATGCCTTTCAATTCAATTACACGCCATCTCTTTACTGTGTGACAGTGTCAGATCTCACGCTCTCTTAGATATGAGTTGAGTCATAAATCTAAGCTTTGACGCACAATTCTAGGATTGGGTGGAGTAATTTCCCATCAGTCAGGTACCTCGTTTTATCCTCTCTGGATACTCAAAATAGTAACAAATAGTGGCGTTAGAGTTGCAGATTGATGGAAGGAGAGAACAGGCAGGAACACTCTTAATGTAGAAGAAGCTGTGGTAAGAGGATCACTGAGGCAAACACGGGAGTGGATTAAAGTCACATATATCCTGTTATAAGTATAATCATTAGTCTGTCTAAAAGCAGTGCTTGACCAAGGACACTGGCAGTAGCGTAGTAACTTGTAGCTCACGTTTCTACCATCAGACAAGAAAATAAACACAGACTGACACAAATAGTTGTGTGTCAAATTCACAGGAAACTTGTAATTGGAGCTTTAAGAACTCACCCACACATCGGATGGCACACTATACTTTATACTATATTTCAACAAACAATAGACCTAGTCTTCTAAAAGCCATTTGAGCTCACTGATTGGCTGCAGCATGCTGCTGCCCAGGTGTGCCGAGGCTGCTCACTAATGAACGGCTGAAATATGATTTTAACACCAGCGCACAGCAGTCTGCCACTGCACCACCGCTGCAGCCCACTGCGCCCATGCATCAGTTGTACACTCAGTCTGACATTCAATGAACTTCTTCCATCTTCACCACTGAGTTTAGAAAATGTCAACAACCAAAGAAAACAGAAGACATCATTTTATCTGCCAGTCTGACGGAGCAATCTTTGCACAACCCTGATTTTTAGGTTTGTCTCTCACGTTCCATAATGTCAGCAAATGTAAAACTGGTCTCGCTTTTTTATTTTTCTTTCTACCTCATGTGGAAAAAAGTTTAACTCTAAGCGTGTGAAGCTTCAAGTATTGTACATAATCTCTCTTACTTCTGACAGGAATAAGAAACTTGCCCTAAAGACCACTCAACTGATTTTTTAAGTTAGTGTGTGAAAATCCAGCAGGATAAGAGGACGCCCCACTGGATACACCAGGATTAGTATATCTATTGATTTGTGCCATCGTGAGGAACACGCAGTATATTACAAGCACATTAGAAGACAGTATCTCTCCACATTAAAATGTGAAGCAAAGGGAAAGGGCACTTCAAACAGCTGCTTAGCAGCTTACTGATTTGCTGAGTGTGTTTCCTCTCAACAGATATGTAGTAGTATGTTCTCATTAGCGCTCCAACATCAAAGCCACCCGCAAAAAAATCTTCATTCATCAGCAAGGGCTGAGGACCTCTATGTTCAGGGAGAAGTGTCAGATCCCAAAATCTGATGAATCTTTAGCAGCAGTATGTGGGATGAAAGAACTGGCATTGCAGTGACCAGTGCTCTAACTGGAGCAGCCCTCAGTGCTTTGTCTGCTTAAAGTTTCCCACTGGGGAGCAGAAACCACAAGGTCTGACAGAGTGTCGGATGTGTAGTGCACTGACACTCTCCTGTATGTCACACCAGCGCAGATGCTGAACTAGAGCAGAAACAACCAGCCAGGGTATGGTCAATGTCCAGCAAAGCTAAATGATTTCTATCCTTATCCCAGCTCCACAGTGTTTTATTGGGCACTTCTACAGAACCAGCAGATTTTATGACAGTTTAAAAAACATCTAGAAACTACAAGGTGATATAAAAAATATATACTCTGCTGTGATTTCATAATTGTAAGAAGAAGTGAGATAGAATCACACACATGTAACTAAATCAGAAGCAGTGGCTTGTGACTGATTTGTATATGCTAATCTTATATACCTTGCACACAGATTTGCCGAAATAAGTTATGACTGACATGTTGCTGAAATAATACAATATGGATTCAAACACAGGGAGAGGTATTGAAATTAAGAGAACATTATAGAACATATTTAGTTTTTGCTAAAAGCACTTTCTGAAGATATACACAGTACGCAGTGTATCATTCACCTCCATCATTAGGTTCTGTTATGAACAAAGCAATGAGGTGATGGACATCGTCCAGGCGGAAGTCAAAGTCTTTGTCAAGATGGTTTGTCTGAGCCGTTTGATCGGTGGCTGTTGGACAACATGACCATCTGAACCATGTTGCTACAGTAGTAGAGGGCCCACAGTGGGTTGCCGATGTAATCACCAAACTGAACAAACTGAACTTTCACTGCAAGGTGAAGAAATCCTGTGCGGTTAGTGGTTTTATAAGCAAGGTCAGACTGTGGGAGAGGAGATGGTAGGATGGAAATGTGAGCTGTTTGATGCCCCCAGACTCAGACAGATAGAGCACCTGCGGGGAAACTGGTGAAAACATGGCTCCGAGCTCAATGTCGAGGGTTACTCATATTTGAGTGATATTGATGGGAGCAGCAGTTAAACTGGACTGGGTGAGGAACCCCTTCAGTAGGACTGGGAGCAGCAGTAGCAGGCACCAGACTGCAGGAACAGATGATGGATGTGTCTTTTGACTGTGGGTTACAGATGGAAGATACAGACACAACTATGTCACAGTGTCCGGACGTTAATGAACCATCATCCTTTGGATCTAACATGAAGTGACTTTGACTCAAATCAAAATGTAGCAGAGGAACAGACTCAGTGTGGAGAACAGCCTGATTACAGCTGTGGCTACAATACTGTCAATCTGAGGTGTCTCATTAAAGGGAGTGGAAGCTGGTAAGTGAATCTGTCCCCATCACCCACCCCCACAACACCCAATGGTGTGTACTGTTTTAGTTTAGAATTACATTATTGTAATAACTTCCACTTTATTAATATTAGCAAAATAACATCAACTGTATAATAACCTACTGTATTTCTGTTTCATGTTAATGAATTTCTCATCATGCACACAACAAAGAGAAAAAAGGCAGCAGAGCCACTAAAAAGGTCCATGATGACGTTGTCATGTTATGTTAGTAGCATAAAGTCCACCCAGTTTTCATAAGTTCATAATTAGCCTAGTTATAACAAGTGTTCATTAAATGGAGAGTTACATGTCACTGGTTTAAAATGAGTTGCCACATCCACAGAAATTACACTTCCACAGAGATTCATTTTAATAAACATTTAGACCCACTAACTGGTAGGTGTAACTACAGCTGACTGAACAAACTGATGAAACTAACGCTAGCTTGCAAACATACAGTATGAGTAAAAGAATGGAATAATGCATGGTCTATACATCTGACTTGACCCTGGATTGAAATGCTATTAAATAACAATTTAAGCTGGGAGTAATTTTAAAGATATTTCACAGTATACCTCAAATTAAAAACCATTATGATAGTACATTATTCTAAATAACCAAAAACTTTGTACATTAGCATGATCAAATTATTCCAGCTCAGTTTGTCACAAACAGTGAATGAAAACAGTTTATGTCAAGTTTTTCATTGTTTTAAATTTGAAAATCTACTCATTACATAATTAGGCCATTAATTAAGAGTAGCTAAATGTATGAGAATGCAACTTTACAGAGATAAAATGGATTGTTTCATATGATTTCCATTCAGTTGAAGCTGAGTTATTGTAGTTTGATCTAGCAGCACACCAGTGCTCAGCAGATGGCAAATAAAAGTAAGTAGTACACAACTTTGAAGAAAAGCAAGTGAAGACCATGTAAATAGGCAGAATATTTCATGTTAGGGCCAGTTATAATAACAAAAGAAAAAAAGCATACCTTTTAGTTTCATTCAGCAAAGCTGCTCTATCGTTAAAAGTTGCTGTGCAAGGACCTCATGGGAAATTAAAAACATATTGTGCCACAATTTCCCTGTGACTCAGAGCATCCCTGGGGAGAGCACTTTTAAAATTTCTAATAAAGGAGACTTCAAATTATAGAGAGGGGACCTGGCATTAATTAAACTGGGGATTTCTGTCAGGTCAACTTCTTATATTTATCTGTTTATACCAATAGTTTGGTCTTCTGTAAAGAGTGTTTGGTGTATTGAGGTCACAACTCGTGGGTAAAACAAACATGGATGTTCAAAGGTATGATACAGAGACGATTTATGTCTTACAATAATCTAAGATCATAAGGTGATAAAAATGTGTTCCAGAGGTTTGGGAGGGGTCAGGAAGATCTGACGAAGTTCTGTTATTTTTTTCACTTTGAAATTTGAGTAGAGGCAATTCATTGTTTGCTTTGGTCTCTGTTTGGGGATTGTTGAAAATATATAAATATAGAAAGTGACCAGCCTTGTCCTTTAAACACAAGGGGCTCTATTTTCCTGAAATATGGTGCAGTGGCAAAAGCAGGTCTAAACTCCAGCCAAAGGTGCACATCAGCGGTGCTGGTGCATTTTTGGGTGCGCCCAGGTGCAACCAGTTGCACTGTGGAAGAGAGGTGGAATACATTATTAGAAGGAGGGCTACATCATTAGCAGTATAGAGTTTGAGCTGGATTTAGTAACAGCCACTCAAACCAGCTATATGAAAGAAAAGATTATTCTTTTATATCTTCATGCAAAATATTTATTTTAGAAGCATTACTTATACATGCTCACTCAGTAGTCTCCCAATATAATTTACCAGTTTTGTGCACTGAAGAAAGAAACACTCTGGTCATGTAACCAGCATAGTGTAATATGCTCATAGTTGCAGCCAGTGTGAGAAATACACAGAGGGTCTTGGGGGTTATTTGTATGTAACTTTATAAATATTTCATTGTTTTTAAAATAATATCATAAGGAGATTTTGTCATCACTGTGTTTATGGCTTTGTACCTAAAGTGGTCCAGAGCAGTCTGTTAAAGATGCATCGCTCACTTTATCTGCACATACAGCTGCATTTGTCGCACTCAAGCCGTCATAAAAAATAGACACAATGTATATCCCCTGTGGTAGTAACAGAGGTATGAAGCCCACCTCCTCAGCTCTGCAGCACCCCCATCCCTACTCAGAAATTTCACAATACATCATGGTCAATTTCAGCAAATGAGTTGTGGGTGTAAGAGTTTATTTTAAGTTGGTGTATGGCTGTTAAAATACATCTGGGGACCTGGTCTCCTGCTTCCTCTCCAAGACTCTTGTCAGGAAAATTTAAATGCATCTGCGATTGCAAAAGGGGTGGTCTGAGCAGGTGTTATTGTAGTCGCTATTTCAAATCTAAATGAGCACCAGAATGGCATTGCACTGCCTAATCAGCTAAGCACGGCCTCAGATACCCACCACATCACCTCTCCTCCCACCTCAGCGTAAGCACTTTCATTCATGGCAAGAAAATACCAAACACAGCAATGTGCAAAGAAACACTCTTGTGCCCAAGGAAAACTGCAAAAAGGCTGTGTTTGAAGCTACGCCAGCTTTGCCCTAAGTGTCTTCTGGTAGCAACAAAACAATTTTGAAGCTGTCTCAATCAAATAACCTGAGAAGAAGGACATGGCTACATGTGCCTCAGTTATGGTACAAACCATGGTTGCATGACTTTAATTATATTGTCTGTTTGGCAGAGCTGTGGCACATCAATCTTATCTGCTCAGCTGCATTCCACAATCTGAAACCCCAAGAAAAGCCTGTCAGCTGACAGCCCAGAGAAGTACTGCAGATTTTCTCCTCTCAGTTGACAAAGAGGAAACTCGTTTTGAGTAATAATTTTAGAATTTCACCTTTTGTCTTGGTCCTGAACATGAATTTATCAGAGGTCTATAGTTTTAGACATGCAAAAATGATCACAACATGAAAGCAAAATCCAATCAAATACACAGTGTTAACATCATGAAGTGCTTTTGTTATCCTATTTTAGATAATAGATTCCATCATTGAGATTTATAAATTAAGAGTTATATAGGTTAATAGAGAAAGATAAGGCAAGGTGAAGCTTAGCTTGTTGCAGCAATTACATTATGGCTAATGTGCCACTATTTTAACATCCTTACACTTTTAATCAGTGTTGTTGAGAACTTGCAGCTGACTCTTATTATTATTAAACTTGTAATTTGATTTGATTTTTTTTATATCCCAGGCAAGCCTCTTTGCTTTGTTTAGCATTACAGATTGGGTTTTAACAATGCCTGATCAGGCTTAACTGAAGATAAGCCCAGCTTTATCTCTAGTTCCACAAACAGCAGGATAGAGCCAAGTAGGATTGATAGATGGCCCCTCCTAGCTTCTCTTGCTATTTGTTTCATCCCTCGCTGTGTTTAAAAATGACCCTTCAAAACAGTACCAACGGTGAAAACTATGGTTCTTCACTGCACTGAAGGAGAACGTGCTTGCTTGGGTAATCGTTTACATGGCTTTTGCAAGAGACTTTCTTGGCATCAAAGCAACTCTCAACACGTCCATATCGAGTGTGCGCTAGCCCCTTTGGGTAGGTTCGGTTGATGGCTTTCCATCCCTGTATGAGGGCTTGTTGGCAGAGATGGACGCACCATGGGAATGCACTGATATTGATTTCTTCATCCCACTGCACATGCTGATGTATCGACTGCTGTAACATCAGTTAGAGACATTCTGTTTGCCACTGTTTGGTGGAGCTGAGATAGAGTGAGCAATTTTATCAGACTAAGTTAGCGAGTCAGAGGCCATATTCGTTTTATGTCACCGCAATAGTGTCTTTTTCTGTTTCTTTCAGGGCAAAAAAAATCCACTTTGTTTTTGTCTGTGAAATCTTGCCAGAATCAGAATCAAAAAACGAGTCTTGACTTATGCTTCAAGCTCTCATATCAACCAATGTGATCATCCTGAGGGGTGTCTGAGTGCAAACAGTAAGGTCTGCTCTTCTCTATTGCACATACTGTACTGTCATTCACTTGCAGTCAGCCGCTCATATTTAAAGTGTCTATAGACCCCCTGAAGAGAAAAGACATGGCATAGAATGTTTTGTGTAGAGTCAGGCGGGCCTTTCCTCCTCCGTCACAGTGAAAAGTCTCTAAAGCCTGGGACTTTGTAATCATAATGAAGTTATCGCAGCGGTGGCATCACTTGTTAATGATAAGTCATGCACAGCAAAGAATTCACTGACTATAGGATGTTAGGACGTCTGGTGTCTTCAAAGGTATATTTTGGAGCTTGTTTTCACAGCTCGACTAAAATAAACATGCTCTGTTTCTGACATCTGTCAAAGTGAATTATAGACCTCGAGAAGAGTTGCAGAAGTCACATTTCTGCTTCTTGGTTTACAGCTTTGTTTTTTGTTATAATAAATCATGCATTTTAGTGCCTGACTAGAATCTGACTGATGCAATGTGTGCTCTAGAGGCAGAATGAAAGAGGAAAGCACACTGCAGCTGCTTCCCCACCTTCGGGTAATGAAGCTGTTTTTTTTGTGCGTGTGCATGTCTGTGTGTACACGCACCTGTGTGTGTGTGTGCATGTGTGTGTGTACACGCCTTGTGTGTGTGTACATGTGTGTGTATAAGTGACCTTGTAGCAAGAGAGGTAATCATGCATATGTGATGATCTAATATCAAAATGTAAAAGGTAAATTAGTTATGTCTTAACTTATGACCCTAAAATCTATTAAAGCTTTGACATTCAAATAGTTTGGTAATTATATGAAATGCAATTATTCCAAGCGGTGATAGATATGTAAGGCATTTGCATTATATCATCTCACTTCTGCCTGCAGGAGTGCTTGTTGATGGAAATGTTCAGGTTGGCATTGTGTCTGTTAAATGCAGTGAAATTGCTCTGAGTTGTATTAATGGAAATCAGTCGCAATCTGAGCAGCTCGGGACAAGGTCAAACTCGAGGCTACTACCTTTGAAATTGATCTGACACAGATTCATTCACATGGAGAAAATGTGTGTTAAAAAATGCAGGCCTCTTGATATTTTCATTTCATAAATGTTGAAGCCATACAGCTGTCACCTATGACTCAGAGCGAAAATATATTCATCTCCTTACTTATAGAATAAATACAATCTAAATACCGCCACTTTAGATTCTCACTGTGATACATGTTCTTTATTCATTATTAACAAGTTGGGTGCATGTTATATTCAGTAATATATTAATAAAGCCTAATTTGAGTTCCCAAATCAGAAGGGTTTATCATGTTGTGGGCATGAGGGGGTAAAGTGGATAGTGGCAGAAAGATGGTAGTGGTGTTTTATGATATGGTATCATATCAGGTTTTGAAAAATCTGCAAAATGACTGAGAAGGATGTGGGAACTACATTCTTTCATTTTCATTCTACACTCTTTTTTAAACATTTAGGTATAACATCTTTATAATGTATAGCATTTTTAGTAACTTGTGTACAGTTTAATCATTATTTGTGTATACATCAGTGTTTACCACCATTACCACCTTGCTGTAGCTTGTTGGTATGCTTATATTGCCTAATTAGCACAAATCACATCTGAGACTAATGGGAATAGTATTACTTTTTAAGGTATTTTGGTAACAGACCAAAGTGCAAGGGAATCACCAAAGCAATTAGGATTGGTCCTGTGTGGACTATGAATGTCTGTGTACAGTTGTTGTTGTTGGTGCTGGACCAACTGACCAATAGGTTTCATAATGTCTTCTATTAAATATGGCAGACATTTAAATACATTTTATTTTGTATGTGAACTATGGTGTCACGTGAGAGCGGTCAAGGTCACATGACAGTCAGTCATGTAAGAAGATGGGCATGTAGGCACAATATGAGTGATCGAATGTAGCATTTCTGTTGGTCTCCGCTCCAGTTTTGACAGTGAGTAATGTGTTTCAATAATGGGCCACATGAAGGTGACGATCATCTTGACCTCCACCACAGTTTAGTCGAGTGCACAATGGCAGAGATTCACTCTGAGGCTTTGGCTGTAAATAACAACAAACAACCTTAGTGTGAGCAAACTGCAAGGAGAGCAAATCCTCATTGACAGGCAGGGCTGTAACCACAGGAAGCCTTCCAATATTTTGAGGCCCTATCACAAGCAAGTTCTTTAACTGACAGTCAGAGCCCAGGCAACAGCCTGGGATTGTCATGACTTTAGGATATACAGAGCCCAATATCAGCCCTCTCTAATCCACACTGAGCTTGGTGGCCTTTTATGCAGGATATCAAAAGCGCATGTTATGTTCAAAGAAAATTAAAATTTAAAAGTGAGGCTACTATGCCATCAACCTTTAAAGGTTTCTGGAGCAGATGCAATAACCGTATTAGCAAGGTATATGAAACATGTTTCATAAACAGCATATATGTGTAGCAAGTATAAAAAAGATTGGTAGGGTAATATAGAAAATATGTTTTTTTTTTTTATTGGAATGAAACCTTGAAGGTTGGGAGCTTGAGATGCTTCCTGGAAACTCTCCCATGGTCTCATGATCCTTATTTGGCAGAACTGGAGTGCACATCTGGGCAGGTGGCATCCAGCCACTCGGGTAATAGCAGTCCAGATATCTGGCCTGTCTTTGATGTGCAGACAGGGATTTCAGAGGTCCTCTGCTCTCACTCTCAATAACCTGGTATTAAAGATCCATCATCTATAATCTTTATCGACCTCCATTGGTGAACAGTAGGTGTTGCAACAACAATGATAGATGAGCCTCGGGCACAGAGAAAGCGAGGGAGACAAGTAGTAACCACTGACACAGGAATTTCTGGTAAAGTGATAAATACTGGATTAATTTTACTGTAGAGTAATATTAGTGCTTTGTTCATGAGGCTGTTTAGTCTTCATGACTGAAATGTGATGTTGGGCATTCATTTGTAGAACAGTGTCGCAGGTATGTGTGTGTTTGTGCAACTGTAGAATTGGAGAGTGTGGGTGGGTGGTTGAATGGGCTTGTGGAGTTTTTGTTCCAGAATAGAATAAGCACCAGAAAATGAGTTTATAATGCCAGAAATGTCACCACCTCAAATGTAATCATCTATTCACTGAAATTAATCATCTACTCTGCAGATACACTCTGCGGAAATGTGGTCATCTTTCCATGTAAAAATCTTTCTTACTGTGACTTTGATCAGAGTAAGTCAAGGACAGGAGTCTTGTTCGATCTGCCCGTCCTTTGTTGCATTGCTGCAATATCTTCTTATTTAAGTCAGCCATTTTAGAGGACTGTGATTAGAGGCCACAGTAAGCTGGATGTGTTTAGGTGTGCAGTTAAAACCTCCATGTCTGTGGAACTTCCTTGGGCTCTGGCTTTATATCCACCTTAGGCTAATGGTCTGAGGTCTGCTTTTGACTCAAAACAAGCTTTTTAGCCTGAGGAAAAACACAAATCGGACATGTTTACTTGGATGATTTCTGTAGCATGAAAAAAATTAATCCTCATGCTCATAAATGTTACAAACAGAGACAAATATTGTTTGACTGGTTGCTTTCATCAAAAGAGAAAGGTTTGGATAAGTGAGTCAGTAAGTGGGTAAGTAAGTGCACTTATTGCACCATCTTGTGAATAAAGCAAGTGTTGCATGTCATAAGGAGTCCCAGGACAATAGATGTTTTGCACTGAGGTACAAGAAGAGAAAGAGAAACAAAACATCTATTTAACATTATCTCATGCACCAGCCACATTTTATAAAACACTTGCAATCACAAGTATTTGTATGTGCTGATATACTGTTTGTGCTCAGTTATGAATCACTTGTCACAAAACAGCTAGACCGAGCAGCTGATATTTATTTGCATTTGTATGTGTCTCATATTCTTGAAGGGACACCATATTTTCTTTTGATGATTCAAGTCAAGAGATAGTAGATATTGTTTTTCCTCTTCGGAAGTTTCATCAGCCCTAACGTGGCTGCAGTCCAACAGATATCATTTCCCCAGAGTTCCCCGGTAAAGAAAAACAAAGCAGGTGTCTTGGTTATGATGAATACTAAATAAAAGGTTGGCCAGGGAACTGTGACGGTGTTTCTTCAGTGGCAGTTGGGTGGGGGCTGTTTGTGTTTTCGAGTGGGTGCCAGACTCTGACAGTAGAGACAGAGTGGTATGAGATTGAGAGCTTAGGAAATTAAATCCTGTGTTAATGACAGTGGTACCTTAATTAAATCCGAATATCTAAATGACTGCAGAAAAACAAAGTTGACACTTAAACAAATGCCTAAGGCAGGAGGGTTTACCGGTGCAGTGCCCAGGGCAGATTTCTCCCCAGATACAGTATATCAGTCTCCACCATACAGAATGGCTGATCAGGACAGGCACAATGAACTGCAGTGGAAAGGTAAGGCGCACATGGCTCATGTATTGCAGACCATATGCTCCTTAAGGTTTGTTGTGGCATAAATATCTTAAAATTGTTCCTAAACTGCCATACACAAAAAATAACCATAGTTTAATTTGAGGCACCATAAGGGTTTGATGGGGAATCAGATGGTGGAGAGTTTGACAGGGCCCCTTTAACATGTTTATTACATATACATGTTTATTGCGTCTGAGCTGTTTTGGAGCTTTAGTGAAGTATCTAGAAGGGTAAAGGTACTTTGTCATGAAAGCATGTTGACTCATTTTAACATAGATAAATGGATAATTGCAGCAATTTTTTTCCTTTGAAGTACAATTAATAGGTGCTGCTCTGTTCGACTTTTAAGGTCAAGAATTACTTACCGTTGTGGTTGCAGCCAGGAACAAGCTAGCTGTAGGAAATTATTCATCTCAATTACACATAAAGACTGATTAGGGTTGTGTCTCACTGTGGTGATCCACATGAATTATCCCCATTATGACAGTAGTTTGTAATCACATTTATAAAACTGTACCGTTATGGGTCTGTGGCTGTGAGGTTAGTGCACAGTGTACTCAAAGGAAGCTTTCACATCTCTGAGAGCGCTGGATATAGTGGACTGTTCTATTTATGTGTTGTTGTATTGTGCTTGAGAGCCAGTCCATTTTCAACCTTTTTTCAAGAGCATCTCCCAATGCCCCATTAGCTGAGTATGTTTGGAATAGCGGCATGGTAGGAAAAAAGGACAGAAAAAAATGGGAATGCTTACATTTGAAGAGAGAGAGGTTTGCTGAGTGCACTGTTCTGGCGGTGGTGCTCCACTTATTTTTGATGCTCTGTTGATGGAAACTAGAAAGGGGGCAGCAAAGGTAGAGAAGAGATGAGTCAGAACTCCTACACTAATGACTGAAACAAGCCCTGCAGGTTTACATCTAAACTCATCATTTTAATGTGTGGTATTTAGTCAAATGGTAATGCAAACATAAAGGCATACTTACAATGATTAGTGTAAACATACCTCAGACTCTGATCAGGACCACAGTGCAAATTTCAGAAAAGGTTATATTATCTTTTCTTCCGCTTTTCATTAGAAGTTCAGCTGAGAATGCTCCTATCCAGAATTAATTTACATCTCTTTAAATAATTTACAATTTCTTATTATGATCATTTACAGTGGCGTAAGACAAACCATGATGACAACTGTTGATTACACAGCATTTATATCACTTGAATGGATGTATTAAACTGCCACTGAGATGCTGGCACTGAGTTGTGTAATGAAGGTTGGAATTGATACACAATAGCTGTAATGTTTTGAATGGCATTCCAGGGCAGTGTCCTCGGTGCTTTGTTCAGAGGCCAACATTGAAATGAAGGTTAATGGTGCAAAACCTGTATGCCTCACATTCCAGTCTGCATGTCTGCACATCTTGTCTGTCAAACTGTTACTCTCTCATTATATTAGAACAGGAGGTTATGACGTTAGCCAGATTTGAGAGTACTCCCCACTGACTGGTGATAAAAGTAATCTGCTGACATGTAATTGAAGACTATTTATGAATTATGCAGTTGATCTATGATCTATGAGAATAGGAAAGCTTTATCAATGCACTCATATCATTTCATGTCATCACATCACTATTGTTTTTCTTTATAATCTTGAGCTAAATCTGATTAGAATCCCTGCAGCCTTGCTTTTAGCCTTGTTCATGAGACTCTGGGGATTTGGTCCCAGAGGAGGGATGATGTTTACAGGAACAGTTTGTTGGGTTTCAGATACATGAAAACAATACAGAGCTGCCACTTCATTTGGTACAGTTTCACAGTAACGCCTCCGAAATTGTGACACTGCAGTGTTTGGCATGACATGGCAACATCTTTCTGGCAGTGAAAACAAAAGAAAATAGTTTAGTTTAGGAACAGAAACTACATGGTTAAGGGGTTGGGGAAAGCCTCTGGTTTCACTTAAAACACTCTCAAATGAAAAGTACAACATCACACAACTTCAGACATGGGGCATGATCTCCAGTTGGCTGCATGAAGGTCAGGTGTTTGATGGACCCATCCATCTGCCCCAACCACATTCCTAGTGTTTTTAACTTTCTAAAGCTCCAGTTCAGTTAGTCGTAATGTATCATGTCATTGTTTATGAAACACCAAGAAGAAGAACACAAAGCCAATCATTGTTTATGAAACACCAAGAACACAAAGCCAGACACTGGGCTGCAAGACAAAAAAGATTGGCATGTCACAATTTTACAGCTGATATTGTGACATTACTGCATTTTATGCTGGACCAACATATCTGTTGTACATTTTCTTGTGAGACTGGGCTGCTTAAAGGCCACACTAATTCCTCACATTATTTGTTCTCCTCTGTTCAAGAAAAAACATAAGATTAAGAAAATGCATCCTTTTTGTGTTTACCTTCTGATGCCTGTTGAACTGCTGACTGAACCAAGGTGACTTTTCGCCAGCTATGTGGTTTTCTTTTTATTGTTATGTCTATGTTGTGTCTTTAATGAAGGCTGGGCAAAATGATGACACTGCCTCAGATGTGTTATGTCAAATTCATGCATTGTCATAACAATTCTGTTTAATTAATTTGTTTAATAAGTACACATTAGCATTACAAAACACCCACACAGTCCAGATTAGAACTGAACAGGCTTCATGCAACTTTTTGCTTTGAAATCAAAAGGAAATATGAAAACACATCTGTGAAGAAAATAAAATGTGAACTTAGTTGCAGTGTAAATGGACTCAAACGTTCATTACTTGTTTATCCAAAAGGAAAATGATGATTTGTGTGTGTGCCATAATGCTCACTCATGCTCCCTTGTGTTAAAACGACATTTTGGCTATGTTCCTACTCTGTGTATGTGTCATTTAGTCTTAGTATTCCTTAAAGTGAGAAGACATATCACTCAGTGAGATAATGCAGTTCCATTCACTCGCAGTGCCGACAGGATTTTTTTTTATTTTTTTTTATTAACGATTATCTTGAAACTAGACAGAATAATAATTGCACTAAAATCACAAAACTGGTTTTTAAGGTTGGATCCCAAGTGTCTGTTTTTTCAGGTTTTTAGAAGTCAATAATTGACTAAATAACTTGGTGGGAGAGAAATGTTTTTTTCAGTGTAGTACTTTAATAGCTCTGTTGCTTGCACCACTGAACCTGAGAAAACACTTTGAAATATCAGGTAAATATTCAGTTCATTTCATATTGTGATTGAGTTTTTTCCATTGGGAGTATGTAATGAAGTCATTAAATCAAGGAGCACTGTCTAAACCTTAAACCTGCATGAGCCAGCCTTAGTGGTTTTCAGTTGCCAATCGGTGCTCTGTAAATGAATTCAAATCCCTCTCCCTCATACTCAGAGAGCTACCTGATGACATGCAGCCTGCCTGGAAATGGATGTCCTCTGGAAAAGCACTGACAAGATTCCTGCAGGTTATTTAAATGGAAAGGTTCCATAGGACTGTCAGGCCATGGGCATAAAAGTGTGTTTGAGGGTTTACTCCCACCAGGGCTTATGAATTACACGGTAAGAGGTTATTCTCTTAGTACATTTAGCATGGGGCGATAAAGACTGAAACAAGGCACTTAGCAAGAAAATACGCTGGCAAAAGACTAACAATGACATTATACTTGGTGAGATCCAGGATATGCAAATGACACTGAGTCAGGCATCTTTCCAAAGTATGATGCTGCTGCAGTTGAAGGCTTTGTTTTAGTGCATTTTTAATTTCACTGTATAATCTATTCAAGTTGAACCAGCTTTATTTATGTAGCCCAGAATCACAAATTTGTCTCTGAGGGCTTTTCTTGTGTGAACACTATCTTTAAAGTCTTCACAAAATCCACACAAAAAAAAACTTCAACAGAAAAGCCTTAGGGAGGAAAACAGAGCATCCCTCTGTTCAAGACAGACATACATCTAGATGTATATACTGTATACAGAGAATGCATAGACAGAAGTAGATGTAATGAAGAATTAACAAGGAGCTTTTCTTGTTAATCCTTCATTACATCAGCACAGGTGAAAACAGGGACCCTCGTTCTTCCATTCTGTTTTGCATTATATATTTATCCTGTTAAGTGGCCATCATGTACAGAGCACACAGCAGACTGGACATGGCGGCTTCATTTGCCCAGACACCAGGAACCCCACTGCTCTTATTCTGAAATGCTGTCCTTGTCCTTTTTTGTTGGCTATTTGTGTTTGTGGTGATTTTATTAAACATGAATTTAATTAGAAATATGCACCATGTAGCATGGATAATATTATCTGAATCAATAAAGGTGTTAGAACTACACAGAGGGCATCGAGATGAAGTAAAAATGCAGCAGGACCTATCTAAACAAACATAAACCAATTCTTATTATTATTATTATTATTATCATTTCCCACCATGTTCACCACCTAGTCACTAATTGTGTCAAGTAGCATAGAGTGGGATTTTGGAGGGTTTTTTTTGTTTTGCTTTGTTTCATTTTATTGTTTTCCTGATAGCAGCTGCCTGCCGCAGCCAAAAGCCAGAGCAGCAGAGTTATAGGCCATAAAAGTGAAAGGCATTTTTCAGAGAAAACTCTTTGACATCATGCAACAGAAAAAGCACTGGTGTAATCAATACAATTATTGATGTCAAAATTTCATTTAGCTGCTTTGATTTTAAGGTACTATAACCAAGCAAGTCTATATTTATTGCACACAATTAGTCATGTGAGCCATTGTTGATTAAAGCTCCAAGGTGCTTCTAGTTTGCAGTGTCTTTTGGTGGCGTATATACCATTACCAAACAAATTAGCTTTTAGTTAAGCTCATTGCTACATGAGGTATTTGGAGCTGCTGAGGTTTTGGAGCCTCAGGGGAGTTTCTCTGCATTGTTGCTAATTCAGCACTGAGTAGTAGAATTACAATAAAGAGAAAATACCTAAAATGCCTCATTTTGCAGCAGCTTTTCTAAGAAAAAAAACAATACAAAAAAAACTGTGATCCATGTTGTGGTGTTTTAGGGTTTACTTTTACAATGATATTGCAGAAGCAAGTGAAAATAGCAAAAAAAAGACAAAATTGTCTCTTTTTTTTTGTTTTATAATTCATTAAAAGTCTAAGACAACTTGTTCCAATGAGAATAAACCTCACTGTTCTGAGTGTTCCAACTAATTTTAAGTATGATTATTTTATATTAATTTTGTATTTATTTAACTATTTTCTCACTCACTCTTTCTGCCTCACTCAAGCCGTTTTCACACATGAAGTCCAGACTATGTCCATAGAATCAGGTCCAGCCTTTGTCCAGAGTTGCCCTTTTTACACATGTAGCACACAACAGGATATAGTCCTGTAGCGCACAGGACATGTGGCATGATGTTATTACATAGCCAGTTTGTAATTTGGTTATAAATGGCCAAGTCTCTTGTCATACCTTAATCTTGTCTGTTGATTCTGGCTGTTACTGTAACAACAGAAAAGAAAGTCACTTTCGGCTTTTCCTGTTTTTAGGGGTCGCCACAGCGACCATTTTCTCCTTATTTCTCCAGCAACCCTGATTCGAAACCGGGGCGCTGCGGCCAGAGCGCTGCGCCTTAACCACTAGCCTACCAGGGACGGCTTACTGTAACAACAGAGGTTCCTGAATTTATTCATGTCTCCAGTCAGATATTTTCTTTGCTGTCTTCGTTCAAAATGACCATTTTTCTTCATGTGCACACACCCACAGTGTTTTCCATGCAAATAGACAAGCACACTTTTTGTCATTTATATTACACTAATAGTACCACTAATCATGCTCAATTAATCTAACGCACCTTGACACTGTTGGCACTTGTAATAGATCTGGATGCAACAGCCTCTGTCACTGATTTGTCTGTTGGCCCTCCAGGTGTGTTTTGCAGTAGAAAAGTCTTTGTCAGTGATGCCTTTTGTTTGTGTTGCACTGCAAAGTAGCACACAGTGCATGGCCAGTTGTAGGCCTAATTATTGCTGGTAAATGTCTCATGCCTGCATCTTCACAGCCTGAAACAAGGATGTGAGTTTGGTGATATATGACTCGCAATTTTGTGCAGGTGACTCCTGTAATGCAGTGGTCCCCAACCCCCGGGCCGCGGACCGGTACCGGTCCGTGGATCAACTGGTACCGGGCCGTACAAGAAATTATTAATTATTTCCGTTTTATTTATTATCTGAGTCTGAACAATCTTTTATTTTGAAAAATGACCGCATTCTCTCGGTTACATCTCGGTCACT
>NW_018128134.1:503897-518056 GCF_001952655.1 Monopterus albus
GGCCGCAGTAAAATTGTCAAGCGTTGACCGGTCCGCAGTGATAAAAAGGTTGGGGACCACTGCTGTAATGGATGAAACTCATAGGAAACTACGATGATCTGTCAAATTTGCAGAAAAGTTGTGGTGTTTGGATAAAATTGCAAGGTCACACAGAATTCACGGGGACTGGTTGAATTTGTGTTAATTGCTGTGATTGCAAAATTGTGAAATTCTGAAAGGTCTGAAATATTAAGTGTAATAAATTAGAGAGTTTGAGACTTATGAAAGCATCTGCTCTCTGAGCTGAATGAACTGGAGCACAATGTTTCCTTTACCATCTAAAAGTCAAACAGAATAATACTGTCTTAGACCTCAGAATCAAAACAAAGCAAACAATGTTGCATTAAGTGTCACATTAATTAGCTCTTGCGTCAGATACTTTGCGGAGCACAGTACCTCTTTTCATTTGGTTTATATCTGCTGTTCTGCTGCTCTGTTTCAGCTTGTCAGCAGCAGTGCCAAATCCCCACTTGGGAGTTGCCCAAGTCACTCCTGTTATGTTCGCTATATTTGGTGCAAGATGTAGCAAGAGAAAAATGCTTCATCAATCACGTTGCAGATGCAGAAACAAAGGAGTAGGGGGGTTCAGAAGCTGAGAAATAAATGAGTGGAAGCTCTGCCAACAACCATTTCCTGGGTGAGATGATGGGAAAACTTCCCTGTACTCTCCGGGGACATCATTTGTGAATACACCGGCGTCCTCCAGAGCCAAAGTTTAAGAACGGAACCCATGCACTTGGTCGGGGCGTTTTGAGCATTTCTAAAGTGAAATCCTCTTCTGCCTCTGTTAACTGCTCCATCAGATAAAGTTTGCCTGCTGAGGCTTAAGAGTGTCAATGAACAGGGAGGGGAGGATCAGTGATAAGTGCAGCTTACCTCCTCAACTGCTCCATGTCGGCGAAATAGAGATTAAACCATTTCAACCTAATAGCACATGTCAGTCAAAAGTCACACTTGAATACTTGAAGACCCTTCTCCAGGCCCCTGACACCACTCGGCCACCTCCCATTTTCTCCTTATTTTCGGGAAAGATTCTGCAACTCAAAAAAATGCAAAATGATGATCAGTACCCATGGAGTGCCATTATGCAAAAGTGATGGGAAAATATCACTGCCTATGGGGGCAGCCAAAGGCAGTCAAAGCTGCCATATCATTCAAAACACACCCCTTTTTATGTCATAAAAATAAACATTAGAAAAATGATGACTTATACACAACTCAGCGTGATAATATTTACTAAAAATGACAGAAATCACTTCTGGGAACAACTTGTTTGATTTGTACTTTTGAATACTTGAAGACCCTTCTCCAGGCCCCTGACACCACTCAGCCACCTCCCATTTTCTCCTTATTTTCTTCCTTATTTTCCTTATTTTGTTTGATTTGTACTTTGAATTTTTAGTTTGGTTCATATCCCATCTACAGTACTAACACTCAGGGGTCAGGATATATGACCTATACTGCAACCAGTCACCAGGGGACGATCGATTTGTGGCGTCACATCGTCCATCTTTATATACAGCCTGTGGTACTAACTGAACAAATTGTCACCATGCCTTCATGGTGACAATTTGTATCACACCAAAATCTGAGATCTGTAATTGTGTGTCAACCATTTCTGTGAGTCCTCAGCTTAGACTCGCTTTCAAGGCTACCATTTGTAATGCATTAAAACACACGCACGCACACACACACACACACACTGAGATCAAAGGCCCCGGGGTCTATTATGGCATAAAACACAATTGTCCGTCTAAACAGCAGCTTTTGTAAACAGGGCTCATTTCTTGGTCTAATGACTGTTGTGGACATTGTGAAATTGCCAACTGTTCCAGGGGAATTACTTGACTGAACCTCACAACTGTGGCTTTGATTTGTTGTTCAACCATCTCAGATGTGAATACACCCTGTGGTCTGTAAATGAGTGCTTGTGTTGTTCCACCAGTGTTCCTTATTTAGACATCACAGTGCTCATTAGGTGGATCAAGCGCATATCAAAGTCAGAACAGAGACGTCAGTGCTTTGGAGAATGCTGGGACAGTCTCAGTCTCTCTATAATGATACATACAGTATGTCTGCCGCCTATTCAACTCAATTATTATTTCACTGTCATTTCTCCAGCGCCTGGTCTGTTGACCTCCCTGCCTTATAACTTCCTTGGCTTTAATACTTTTATTATTGCCCTCTTTTATTTGATGTTTGGACAAAATGAATCCAATAGATTACTTGTGCTTGTTTTTCCACTGTGAAAGGAGTGGATTATAATTGTGTGTCATTTGCTGCATTCTCAGGATCAGCAGAAGGGCTCATAACTCCAATGCTGCTTAAATTCATCAACATTTCATTCCCAAAACAAAAACCAACTAAAACATTTTCTTTTGTAGTCTAACTTGCTTTAGCATACACACAAAACACCTGAATCTTGAAGCATGGCAGGTCACACAAATATTAAAGTAATGGCATCTGTTTCAAGAGCATTTTCTTTTTCTTATTTTTTTTTATCTTTGGCCCAGTTAAGATATTATTTAACTCGCTGTACAAAGTTATAACACCACGTCTGGGCTAGCCTCAGTTTCGTTAACTTCAGTAACCCAATGCAGCCTCCCATTCAGCATTTGTTTCACTGATCTTTGTGAAAAAAATGAGGTGTGCTCCTCAGGATTTCTTTCCATATTCTAGGACAAATCGTTGACCGCTACAGCACTGACTGTTGGAAGTTGATACCTTCACAATTTCAGCAGAGTGAATCAACAATTCATTTTTAAAAGACTGTTCTACAGCTGGATGTGTAGTTATTAGCAGTGTTGGAAATCTCAGAGGGACTTTGCACGGGTGTTTCTTATTTCCAGAGTGCAACCCACAAGTTCAGGTTTTATTGTCCCTCATAAAAAGAACCGTTCACTAAACCTCACCTCCTGTAGTTACTGTTGCTGTGACTATCAAGCTTTCCGTTGTCACACTGCCTTTACACCGTTTAGTCTAATAATAATAGCAGCACATTTGCCACTCAATAATGTACTGTGTATTTTCCACAACTTATTATTGAATGAATCAAACCTTAATCAGGATCGGAAATGGTCAAATAGCCTGTTTAGTTTTATTGTTTGCTATTGTTAGTCTGTCTATTACATTAAAAGACACAGTCAGTTTGGGAGTTAGGGTTCCCATCCTGTGTTTTTATTTCTGGTTGTGGAACTACAATGTTCTTGTGTTTGCATGCGGATCACACATTGTGCCTTTAAAACTCAAAGGAGATAATAGATAAATGACTTGAAAGATGGATATTTTCTGCAGTGCAGCAGTTTTGATGAGAGGTATAAACAAAGAGATAATGTGTCCCCCACAGAGACAGCTCCTCTGATAGGTGGTGATGTGATAGCTCATTTAAAGCTGCCTCTTTCTTATTGTCTTTTGTTTTCTTTTGAAGGAAGATTAAAGAATCTCTTATGCCATTTGATATTTCAGTGGGATGGTAAAACTGTTGAGCAGCATTGTGCAGTGTTTGTGCGGTGGGCATTGGGAATTCATTCAAATATAGCTTATCAAAGTCGATGAGGAACTGAGCCAGCAGACTGTATTCAGCGGTTTGTGGGTTATATCCAGTAACTTCTAGGTTGTCAGTTTGTTTATCTTTTGCTCCATAACTGGGCGTTTATTTCGGTGCATCAGTAGTGTGAGCTCGTCACATCCGGCATGTGGACTTTGTCGTGTTTACGGTGATGTTCATGATATGAATCTGCTCTCTTCCAGGTTTACACCAGATATGGGAAATGCTACACTTTTAATGGCAACAAGACCACATCGAGGAAAACAAAGCAGGGGGGAATGGGAAACGGGCTGGAGATCATGTTGGATATCCAGCAGGATGAGTATCTGCCCATCTGGAGAGAGACAAGTAAGCCTCAGAACTATTTGTACAGTGTAATCCTATCATGTGCTACACCATGAGATCCCTCTGCTGGGGTTTAAATCAAAAATAACCTGCATCCATTTCTCTGGGTTATGTACTGTAAATCATGCATTTTTCAGTTTCATTCCTGCACCTTGAAATAGAGATTTTTAAAAAGGAAATTCCTGAGCAAAATGCATCGCCTCTGATTTGTGCTTGCATTATAGTTGCCATATACCTGACTTATTTTTTAAACATAACTGAAATATACTTTGCATTAAGTGTCAAACTGAGTCCAAGCTGTCAGATGAGGCAGCCATCTGAAATGCTCTGGTATTCCCTTGTAAATTCCTTTGCTATACTCTGTGCTTGTTCTCCGTTTCATCCTGAAGATGAGACGTCCCTGGAGGCCGGCATCCGAGTTCAGATCCACAGTCAGGACGAGCCTCCCTACATCCACCAGCTGGGCTTTGGTGTCTCTCCGGGCTTCCAGACCTTTGTTTCATGTCAGGAGCAGAGGGTAGGTCTTCTTCATCATTGCACAGAGTCCCTGGTTCACCCCCACAGCAGACTGTTCTCCCTGAAAGCATTCACCACTAGTGGCTCAGACTGAGGTCTAATAAATCACTATGTGTTTAGCTGACCTACCTGCCCCAGCCCTGGGGAAACTGCCGCTCCACCAGCAAAGAGAAGTTCCCAGGATATGATACATACAGCATCAGTGCCTGTCGCTTGCTCTGTGAGACCAACGAGGTCCTGCGAGTGTGCAGCTGCAGGATGGTGCACATGCCTGGTAAGATCACCTCCTACCTTGCTCCTAAAAGAGATGTATTTGTGCCCATAGATCACAAATGCACTCAAGTTAGTAATTCATGCTCTTAAATTCATTAATACTGTAACATCAGTTAGTGAAAATGAAAGAACTGTGAGCCACAATAACTTAATGTAGAGTACATGTGGCTGGAACTTATGACAGATGAACACAGATCGTTTTTCATGTTTTGTGGCAAGTTTGAGGTCATGGAATGGGTTACACATAAAGATTTTGGGAAATAAACATTGTGAAATTATAAGTATCCCCCTGTTTTTAAAATCATTTGGTCCAGCAAAACAGGAAAAAAAGCACCAGCCAACCCAGTATTTGCATAATAACAATAACCTGTTGAGCAAAACAAGTCATTACTTCTGACCCACTTGAAAAATTACAGCACAGATATAATTTGGGCGGCCACATGCCTGACCTTTAGTGCTTGATATCTGGAGTGGGAGGCTCTTCAACAGAGCTGACAGCTCTCTGGCCAGTGATAGATCAGATGGCTCTGTGAGTTTTAGATCCTTTTGCTCATCCATTTCCATCTGCTTGGGAACTGCTCTGTTGTGCTCCCGTGGCGTTCATTAATTATTATGATTAATTGTTATAATTGGTCCTGTTTGTTCTCATGTTTAAGCTACTACTGAAGGTTTGCATGTATCAGTGAGGACTGCTTTTGTCTTTATCCTAACACAATAATATATTACCAGGAACTAACAACTAACTTAAAATAAATTTTCATGTGGCACAAAACCATAGTCTGTGTTTGTTTCAAGAATCAAATATAAAGTTTTATCGTTTTTAATCTTTAAGAAGAATGGAAACGAAAAAAGAAAGAGGCCCTGTTTAATGCAAGCAATTGGTGATAATAATATTTGTTATCAGTAAATCAGACTGGGAGATCACTCAAATACAGACTGAAATAAATGCAGAAGATTACTTAGTACACTATACTGCATTTATCTAATAACATAAAAAACCAGACTAGCAGTAACAAACCCCAGATACATCAGAGGTAAACATACGGTTGAATTCTGGTGACTGAGCAGTGGTATGGTCATGCAAGAATCTGACTACTATACAATGCCAATACAGGACTTGGAAGACATGGCACAAACGTATGTATGTTACACAGTTTCTTTGTTCAGCTTGGGTTGTAGAGGAGAATCTGTGTTTTGGGCTTGTGTGTGGCCAGAGAGCATGAAGTCAAAGAGCTGATTCACTAAATCCAAGCTGTTTGATTGATCGTGTCTAACAGTTAGGTATGTTCAAGGCATCTAAGACAGGAAAATTAGACTGTATGCATTTTTCTCCTTCCATACCTAAGTAGTGCCCCTTATACGGTATTTGCAGCTTTACTTAGCATTGTCAGAATTTTAACCCTGCACTGCTGAACTGATCCATTATGGAATTTTGACCAAAAAAGAAAAAGTGTGTATCAGGCTATAAAGCATAAATAATGTGGTTCCCAGATTACACATTTACATATAACTCACACATTTCAAACTTCCATTTGCAGGCTGAAAAGGCCGTCAACAAGGTGGTGTTCTGATCTGTAGAGAGAAGTCAGTGTTAATCATTTGATCTTGACAGGCTGTGAAGTAGGCACACTTCTAATCAGCTTGTGTACTCTGCAGTGCAGTGGCAGTGCCTACCTCACCACAAGACTGTGACTGTGTTACAGTAACCTGTGAGCTCAAGTAGCAAAGATGACTGCTAACTGAAACATTTCATTGCTTTCACTTTACTTATCCTGAGCTTTAAAACCAGCTCACCAGGATATTATTTCTATAGAAGGTTATTTGTCTCACCAATCAGCTGTCTGGAGGAAATGCACCTCTTTCATAAATAGTCTTTATTACAACTATTTTTCAAATGAATGAGACAAGTAAGTAATAGGAAAGGGAAACTTTAGAATCAATATATATTAAGGACTGTTCACAGAGCAGCTGTGTTCAGAAGGCAGCAGGCCCACTTTCCTTTCCATGATGATGTATTACATCAGATATTTATTATATCAGATGTGATAATAGGTCAGTAGTAAATAAAATTTATTTAAACTCGTTCAGAAGTTTGCCAAGAAAGCATGAGGCCAACCTTAAAAGTGAAAACCTTTTTACAGCCTCAGTATCACAACACAGAGCTGTATCAGTTAAACAGTAGAGGATCTGTGCCTACACCATATACAGTATCTGTTCTTCCTCCAGCAGTCCTCTGCAGCCACAGCAGCAGTGTTAGTTAGCTGTCACAGGTTTGCGTTGCTCAGATTTATTTATTGTTATTTGTTAAGACAAATGTGTGATCGCTTTCTTTCTTGTATCATGTACATAATCCAGCAAATGTTTAGCATCTGCCTAACATGCTAGCAAATTGTCCACAGCATGTGCTTACATAATCCCACATTTGTTCACAGTCGGGGTCTTGTAGTTTTTCTGTTTTATTTAGCGTTTCATGTAGTTGTTATTATATCTATACTCTATGTGCATGCTTGTTAGCTGAGAAATCACAAAAATAATTTGATTTCGGCCCCATGTCAAGGGACATGTGATAATATTTGGTGGTGGGTTGCACCAAAATATACACCAAAAGCATTTTATGTTTTTGCACACTCCTGAACTGTGAGGCTGGATTCTTTGCTATTAGGTTGTTTTTGTTTCTGATGTGTGGAAAGCAGCTTCTGCAGCTTGAACTATCTTACAGGCAAAAACACCTGATGATTTCTTCTCTTCTTTGTGTTTGTTGTTCAGTCTGTCATGTTTAAATCTGATTTATTTGCTGCTGCTTAATTCTACCCTAAAAATGCATAATCAGACCATTATATTAAACAAATTCAGAACTGCAAAGATCATCAGACATTTGTTCACTGCATATTAATTAATATTTATTAGCAACAGGGATGGAGACTTCCACAAAACATTAACCAAATCAACATTTCACAAACAAACACAATTCTGCCAGTTAATTGTTCTGCTGATGAATACCTGTCATTAATGGCCGGGGCAATATGTTTGTCTGCGAGGAAGTGACTCATTGATTGGTTTTTAAAGACTTTCTAAATATGAGTGGAGCCAGCATGCTCCATTTCTCAGTGCAATCAAGGACAGGCGTCCAAGATGGCCCAGGTCCTATGGATGGAAGTCATCCTCTCTGTGTCTGCTTTCATTTGATGATGAATGATAAGCTGCGCAGTGTTGTTCACAGCCACGGTTCCTCATTGCAGCAGACACGGGTCACTGATCATTTTGTTTCTGATTGATCAAACTCATTTTCTGTTCTCCTCTCCAGGAGCTGCAGATATCTGCCCGCCCAGTAAAATCAACTGTGTTGACAAAGCACTTGGTAAGAAACAATCTTCCTTCATTTCTTTTCTCATTACAATAAATTCCCCCAAAGGGAAATGGAAACGCAATCAGTAAATATGATAAGGATTTTTTTTTCCTGTAATACAAATACCTGGAGGTAGACTGGATATTTTAAAATGACTTTTCCTCATTGTGATTTAGTCGCTTTTGAGCTTGATGGCTGTGGTGCCTCTATTGTTGAACTGTTAATATTTAACCAACGCTCCACTGCTGCATCCCCCCACCCTCAGTGGTGACGCCGACCTCCCTCTCCTCTAGCAGACATCATGACTGAACAAAGGTGTCTTGGTTTCAAAGGCATTACGGCTGCACTACAAAAAGACCTTTTTTATGGGCATGGTAGACGTATAACTACAATTATCATTTCTCAACCAAATAAGGCAGAAATTTAATTATGTCTCTCTTCACTGAATCTAAGCCCAATTTAAAAATAGAGCTGAATGAAATCTTAGATATATCTTGCATGAATGGGTCATATTCATGTGGGTCATATTCCTGAATCTAATAGTCTGAAGAAATTCACCCTTCATGAAAGGTAATAAATTAAAACATAATTTATATATTTATATTGTAAAGGTTTTGTTCCTACATCAGACAAAGAATATATGCCACTGTGCCCCTGCATACTAATAACCTAATTGTTAGAGTTGTAAAACATATAAATCACCAAAATATAATTACTGCTTCCAGTGCTCCCTCTGCCTGTTTTTGTTTGGACTGAATGCATTTTAAATTTGAAAAGAGAGATTGGAAAAAGCAATTTACTCTTCTGTGTACATAGTGCTGTTTTGTATTTCTTATTCTGTGAGAAATTCAAACCTGTGTGTTAATTGGGTGTAAGGCCAGGTACCATTTCTAGTGCCCTCAGTAACACTTAGTGCACTTCATTTATTTTCTGAGCAAATGCTGTAACCTAACTGAATTACCACTACAATTGTTGTCTATTAAATAATATAGCAATTCCACAACACATCTTTTTGTTAATATATTCAGGATGTTATTGTTTTTTAATACAATGTGATCTGTTTCTAATGTGGCAGAGAAATCTTTAAAGCCTGACATGATCTGACATTTTGATGGCTTTTTTTTCATTATCTTTTAAAGTCTTAAGTCTTTTTTAAATAGCAGTAATGAATTTATGCATCAGCATCACCTGCACAACTGGGAGAAACTTCAGCTACTAATTTACTGGGCATGAAGGTAATATAATTTTATGATATTACCTTCATGCCCAGAAAATTATAGATGCTGAATGCTGCCACACAGTGTTGGCTAGCTGCTCGTTCTTATTGCATACACACACATACATTTTAACCTTCAGAAAACCTGAATCCAAACTATTTTATCTAGTCAGCTATAGCAGCTGGTTGCTCTCTGTCTTTCTCTTTCTTTTGCTCACCATGGCTACTTATTAAAGGAAGGACAGTTGTGTTTATATTGCCATTGTCATAAATGTTAACAGGTAGAGTAATATGTTCCTTAAGTACTGTTGCTATGGTTACCTGTAGTCAAATATACCTTGTGCACTGATTTAAACAGGTGGTTGAACTACTGACTTCATGTGTATTTGAAGTGTCCTGATTGTTCCCTTTTCGCGAACATCTGCCAGCCAGTCTGAAACATTATTTCTGTGGTGAGGGTATGAACTATATTAAAGCTGCACCCATCAGTGTTTTACCTTAACCACGGATCAAATGATTATGTGTAATGGGAAAAGAGTTGTCCATAATTATTTCCCGACTCTGCAGTTCACCTGAGCTCTACATTTTAGCATTTGTGGCCTCGTTATTTTTTTTCCATTTGTGTCAGGCATCTGTTTTCAACAGTTAATGAATCCACTATATATTCCATCTGCCCAGCACCAAACTGCACACAAAGGTTTGCGGGTAAACTAATTGGAATATTTAGCAACTGCACAACCAGATGCTTTTCTCAAGACTTGGTGGAGGCCAAAGGGGAGCCAGAAGAAAGTAAATACTGAACTTACATTGGCGAGGTGGTCTGGAACACAATTCCTGGTGAATGTCAGTGCTGTTCTGTATGTGCTGGATGTCTAAATGGACAACCACTTGGTAACAAATTTGCTATAACAACTCTATAAGATTATAATATATAATGAATTTAAAACACTCCTATTCTTATAGTACACGCTCTGTTCTTTTTGCTTTGTTGCAGGTGGAGATCATTTCCTCCTCTAGATTCTCTGTAGTATACCAACAAATCAGCAGTGAAATCAACTCAACAGTCAATATCTGTTAAACCACCTTCCTATTGTGTTACAGCACAGCTACAGAAGAACAGTGGGGACACCTGTCCATGTGAGACACCCTGTAATCTCACCCGCTATGGTAAAGAGCTCTCAATGGTCAAAATCCCCAGCAAGGGCTCTGCTCGCTATCTCTCCAGGAAATATGACAAGACAGAGGACTACATCAGGTACGCCAGAGAACCTTCAACTACTCTCACTTATGAGCAATAATGTGGTGCTCAGTGAATAGGACTATTAAGTATAACCTCCATCTGGGATCACAAACAGACGGTCATAAATATACTGTATATACATATATATAAAGAACAATTTTATTTTCATACAAGCCGTAATTTCTGTTTTGTCTGGCAATAGGACGGTGATGTCAGGCACCATTACATAAATGCATTTTTTTTTTATTTACTCATATAATAGTAAATATTTATTATGTTGTTATAAGATGTTATTGTATCGTTTATACTATGTTATAAGATTCGAAAGATTCTGGTTGTTTTGTTTCTTTGTTTGTCTGTTTTGCCCTGATATTAGTGAAGCCAGAATTGATTTATACCTGTTATTTAGATCATTTCTGACGAATCAACACCAGCTACTAGTGCTGGCATTCTTCCCAGCCTTTCGGTCTGTCTGTCTGACACTTCACTGAACAAAAATGAAGCATCTTGACAACTACAGTTAACTCCATTAAAGTACAGGGACATGCGAGTTCCCTTATTTGATCAGCCCACAAGTCTTTCAGTCCCCCATCTTGATGGCCTTCCATAAGTTCTTATTTCTGCTGCAAGGATACACAGGACCATCCTTCATCAAACTCTTTTAATGGTCCGGCACAGCAGATTAGAAATCTGTCAGTGATTGGAGACTGCACTTGATCAGACTGATGTGATATTACATCACAAGATTTTCACAGCAAATAACACAACTAGTTAAAGTTTTTATTTTCTAACTTGTTAAAGTAGTGGATCTTAACTGCAGTGGGTGTTAACTGGAGGTTTGACAAGGATTAACAAGAGAACATGAAGTACTTTGTTTATTCAGAAAAAATTCCCCAGTACTTTTACTGCATTTCTCTTTTGACCTTTATCTTGAATAAGAACATAGTCAGGGAGAGGAGGAGAGTCTGATGTCCTTCAGCAATAAATTGTGTATCATCTTTTCCTGTCAGTTACATTTGAGATGAAAATCCTCATACAGTGGGTAGAAATATAGTTTCATGTGATACGTTTACATAATTCACCCTTTGTCAAAAACATTTAGAGGGATTAAATCATTTCTATGAAACAGAACATAATGAATTTACAAACAGAATATCAATAAATGTAAATGATTCAGTTTACAGAATGCACTGCTGCCATTAGAGATGGTTTATATGCAGTGAAGAAGATTCGCACACTGTCACTTGACTGATGTGAACACAGTCTAGATACAGAATAATGCAAGTTTGCAGAACAAAGCCAGCTGAGCCTCCGTTATCAGAAGCAGACGTTGCTTTAGACGACCGCTCAGAGGAAAACATGTCTGATTTCTCAGAAAACATACAGTATCTCCTCATTTCCTCTCTCCTCAAATCTTTTTCTTGCATCTCTCCATACATATTCAGTGGGGAAAACGATGCAAAACATGAATGAAATGAGATGTTCCCAGTATGGGATGTTATTGTCCTTATGACCAGAATTTATCCCTGAAAAATATGTTCCCAAAGTAATGACCTTTTCCCATAAGTTTGGCTTTGATATTTATGACCACCACAGGATAAATCATATTGTTTTAAGTGACCCTGTGACCTTTCTAGTGCCACTATCATAGAAAAAAATCTACATAAAGAGTTAAAATAAAAATAAAATCTTGTAAATAGATTGTCATGAAATTAACAGAATAGAAAAACGATCCCCAGAGGATAAACACTTCTACACACTCTATACACAAAATGTCAATTTTGCCAACACAATATTTCATAATATAAATTACCAGACAGATTTGTGGATAAAGTTGTCTCTATTTAAGAATCTGCACGGCAGTTCATGTAGCACCACCCTCACGACAAGCTGCTACAAAGACTCTGAGCAAAACACAATCGCTGAAATGTTTAGCATATAAGTTTAGTCTTTACTTTTGAAATACTTAACATAATAATCTTTAAGTGCAACTAACTCACTGAGCAGCCATCTACTCAGTGTAATTAGTATAAATAATCTACTGAGAAAGATCATGAACTGCAGCTAAAAGCTCTAGACAAAGCTAGCTAAGTTGTGTTTAGATTATTTTGTTGTATGTTATATATTTATATTGTTTTTCTGCCCAGCCTATTGTAATCTGTCATGAATATCGCAGCTTCTACCACTAGCGGGGCTTTAACTTCGAATCCTGTTTGACAAAATGTTTGCTAATATTGTAATTATAATGCAGCCTGCTTATACTGTGATTCCTCTCAGTGCCTAATCATCAGGGACATGGCAGAATAAAAACACGCCTAAACCAAAGAGCTCATAACGCCTCACAGCACTTAATATTAGCAGACTTTCTAAATCCAAAGAGATCAGAGAGATGATGGTGACTGAGCATGCTGTCAGTGCTCATTCTGCTCATCTCCGTTAAAACCTGAAACACCTCATTAGCTCACAATTGTTCATTAGATCTGTTTCAAGCCTGACAGTCCCATTATGTAGCTTAAAGTGAGTTGGTAAGGTATTTTGTTAAATGATATTAGATTTGTTGTGGAAAAAAATAGACCAAATGTGTTCTGCTTTGTTTGCTATGCCATTCACGCTCTTGTTTTTCCAGAGACAACTTTTTGGTCCTAGATATCTTCTTTGAAGCGCTGAACTATGAAACAATTGAGCAAAAGAAAGCCTACGACGTTGCAGGTTTATTAGGTGAGTTTTCTGCCACATTTTTCTCTGTTTTCTGAATATCAACTAGTCTTGCTGGTGCAGAGTGAAAGATGTTCGAGAAAGAGCACTTACTTTTCATTGCCATTAGCAGCAGACAAGTACAGCTCTGACATTGTGTCCATTGTGCTCCTCCTTAAGTACTCTCTACTTTTCAGGTGACATTGGCGGACAGATGGGCTTATTCATTGGAGCCAGCATCCTGACAGTCTTAGAAATACTGGATTATATCTATGAGGTAGTGCCTGTGCCAGCCCACACACATTAACCCATAACAATATGAAATCAGTCGTAGCTACAGTAGTAATAATTAACACCCAGCATCATGCTGGATTTCAGAAAGATCAACAATCAGTATCTACAAAACAGTGTTTCATCAGTGTTTTTAGTTTTAGCCAACAGTGAATGTCACTGCAGGTTTGTACGTATCAATGTTCTTTCCACCCATAATCATCAGAAAATCTAAGGACTGGTGGTGCAAATGTCATCATTTATACTGCATGTGAGTTTTATTTGATTTCCAGGCTAGAGAATCTAATATCCGCTCAGGTCTGTGCTTAGGACATGCCACTGACGCTGATCATGAAATGATCTCCCACCTCAGCTGTATTCTCTCTAAGCCCTCTAGGCAGCTACCTGCAGACTGCCAAACATGCATGAATAAAGCACAACCGGAGAGAGGAACTCTAATGTCTCTGCTGTGTCTCTTGTCTCCCTCCCTCATCTCTGCTCACCCTCCCTGCTGCTGTGCTTTGTGTGAAACCAGATGATCAAGCATCGGCTACAGCGTCTGCTGAGGCCGCAGAAAGAGGAGAGCAAGGCCAAGCAGCAGACCAGCACTGTTGCAACCGTGGGCCTAGAGGAAATGAAAGCAAAGGTAGGGCACATACTGTACCATAACAAA
>NW_018128134.1:518092-530905 GCF_001952655.1 Monopterus albus
TGAGGAAAAAGCAAATTAACATTTTTCTGCTACTAAAATAAGTGAAGGTATAATCTTCCTAATTAGTCTTCTCTGGAGCTGGGAGTTGTATTGTACAACTTTTATTCTGTAGTTTCTTTTTTCTGAGCATCATACTTCTTGTCTCACACCAAACCACAACTAGGTCACAATTTCATGCTACAATCTAAAATTATGGGTTTTAATTTTTTTAACAATCAGCCAGGGAAACCATAAAGAAAATCAATTTTATTATTATTCAGTTCTTACAGTTCTGTTGAAATTTGGATGATGTAAGACCGGCTAACGTCATATTTCATTGTTCAGCTCAGAGGTACGCACCAGCTCAGTTCAGAATAAGGGCTGAAAGTCCCGCTATCTGTAGGAAAATCTATTAGCAATTCAATGAAAATTCATTTACTGTCAACTACTAGCAACCTGTATATGTTGAGTGTAAGTGTTACTGACACCAGCTTATACTGTGTGCATTTAGCAGATAAGATCCAAGAGCTTCAAATCAAATCTTATTTGTATAGCGCCAAATCACAATAAAAGTCATCTCAGGACACTTTACAAAGTAAGGTCTAGACCTTACTGTTATCAATATTATTACATAGGGAAAACCCAACAAATCCCCCTTGAGCAAGCACTTGGTGACAGTGGGGAGGAAAAACTCCCTTTAACGGAAGAAACCGCCGACAGACCCCGGCTCTTGGTGGACGGCCTTCTGCCTCGACCGGTTGGGGTGAGTGGATAGAGGAGAGACAAAAGAAGAAAAGCAACAAGACACAATAATCAAACACTGATCAGGTCGATGTGGCTGGGGACTGCTTGTCAGGGACGTAGAGCTCCAGGGCCAGGGCAACCTGCAGAAAGGTACAGGGAGAGAGAGAGGACACACTACGGGAGAAAGGAGACACAAAGTTAGTAATGTGTAATGGTGGCATATAGAAGCATAGGGAGAGAGAGGAGAGGAGAGGAGCGGAGAGGATAGGGGAGAGAAACTCAGAGCATCATGGGCCCCCCAGCAGCCTAGGCCTATAGCAGCATAACTAAGGGAAGGCTCAGGGTCACCTGATCCAGCCCTAACTATAAGCTTTATCAAAAAGGAACGTCTTAAGCCTAATCTTAAAGGTAGAGAGGGTGTCCGCCTCCCAAACTGAGACTGGGAGTTGGTTCCATAGGAGAGGAGCTTGATTTGTAACTTGGTCTTTTCACTGAATTAATAATAATTAACTACAACTGAGAAAATGACCATGTCACTGCAGCCTGCATTTAGACACACAATGTACAGTATCACTAGATTTGTTTTGCAAAATTATTTGAAATTAAGTATTTAAAAAAATAATTTTGGGAAAGGCACTATTTTGTTTTCCTCTCAGAGTCAGATGAGAAGCACAGTCTGTAAAGTAAAAGCGCAGGAGCCAGAGAGTGGCTAAGCGAGGCTAACCACAACCCGACTCCAACTCTGTACTTCACGCACAGACATGAAGTTGATATTGATCTCATTCCACAGAAATTGAACATGTATGTCCCCAAATGTTGAAATATTCATTTAAATAAAGCTTTGATCTATTTTGAATCAAATAAGAATCTTCTACCTCCAACAGGAGCCCAATGACATGACACGGAGTCACCCAGAGGGGGCATACGCCAACACAATTCTCCCCAACCACCACCACCCTCACCCTCCCCACCATCACACCGGACACCATGGGGTGTTTGAGGATTTTGCTTGCTAGAGCCAACCATCGTTTCCAGTCCTGGTGACAGCAAAACATATGAGCTGTCTGTGTTGAGAATAATAACAGGTCCTTGGCATTTCCGTCGGTTGTTTGGTGTCACCAGTGAAAAGCTACAGCCAAAGTCAAACACCAAACCTGTGCTACTAACAAACCACTTGTACGTACGGTATGTAGGCACAAACTGGACAGCTTTCTTTCTTTCTCTCTCTCTCTCTCTCTCTCTCTCTCTCTCTCTCTCTCTCTCTCTGCCTGGATGGGCCACCTCTCCACTTTGTGCTGCTTCACGTGGGAAGTCAGGCACTTTATGATTTCAGGACCATTTTCATTATATAATCACTTCAAGGGAACAAGTGGAGGACTGCATGTCACCTTGATTCAGTTTATACTCCAAAAAAAGGAAAAAATGTGATTTATTTATTTGGCTAGCATCTCTGATTTTCTTCTTTTTATGTCGCTCCATTTACCTCTCCTCAAACTGTTCCTCTTTTTTCATGGAAAACACACTGTGCCACATCAAGCCATTATACAATATAAATTATGTAATTATTTAAAAGATGATCAATATATGTTCTATATTGTATACAAAATGAGAAAACTTCAGTAAGTAAATCTTATTCATGTTACATCCATCCATCCAAAATATGAGGGGAATTATTTAGGCTGAAATGTATGACCTTGGCTTAGAAGACCTAGCAGCATCTTTCCACGAGACACTGTGTAGTGGTTAAGGTGTTAGAGCGTAGCATTGTACTTGTAGATAAAGTCCAACTTTAAAATGAGAAAGTTCTAAAAGTTCTGTTTTAATGGTTGTTGTTTATATTCAGTTAATATATAACTTAATGATAATATAATAATTCGAGTTATTTCTACATTTTAGAGAAGATTTTTATATGGCAATAGCGATCACGATTATAGCAATTACTGTACACTTAAAATCTGCAGATATGTTAGACTGCCACGCATCAGTATGAGAGTGGACTGTAAGGATCACACATATTGTCTATTTCTTTTTAAATGTCCTGCTTTTTACCAAACTGTTTTGTTGTTATCTTAACATTTTCCAAGACAATACAAACATTGTCTTCAGTTATGACAAGGTTGTACTTAAATTTTTCTTCCTATCCACCGTTCACTCTTTACTTCTGTTAGCATCTTAACTTTCAGCTGACATAAGCAATAAGAGACAGAATTTAATTTTTGGCCAAGTCATCTCATTCAGCTGTGGGTCAGAACCACTGTAGAGGTGTATTTCCAGTGTGGCATCAGTGTGTGTGTGTGTATGTGTTTGCATTGTCACTTTAATATTTTGCACACATGACTGAGCACATTAGACTGATGGGCTCTGCTGAGCTGATCCATAGAAAAGGTGTTTTTGGAATCAAAATAGTTAACAAGAAAGTGAAGAGAGTTTTATGACAGTATTATGGTTTTTATCCAATAAATCCGGTTCCAGAGCTGCAGAGAAGAGCGACGTGAACAAACAGTGACATGGAGGCTGAAATTTCTTACTGGTTTACTTAAATTTGAAAGATCGCCACAGATTATAAGAGCACAAGTGAGCAAAGTGGCATTGAAAATGGAGACCATTGATTCATTCATAATATTATTTATCATTAGCATGGAAGAACTTTGTCTGTTGTGTGAACATAACCTGTTTCAGTAACACCAGGCTTCCCATAACCAGATATTTTATGAACCTGTTGGTTCAACAGCCTCATTTTTACTGGAAAAGGGTTATATAATTTGCTCTGAGACAAACAGCAGTGGAAGAAGTAGAGCATAAATTGATTGTATTTCACATTTATGCCTGCTCCAGGGAACAGCTGGGACCAGTACTAGCCAGATGGCGGCCAAAATGGCTTTGAACCACTTCATAGTTTTGCCAAAATGTATTTCCAGGAACTTTTCCCCAAAACAGGCAAACTATGGACACCAAAGTAGAACTTTTGATGATGGCTAAATGTTTCACTGATTTTGTGCAGTAGAAATGGCTATACAGTAGGCGATTATCCTTATTTATCCTCATCCTTATTAAGTATCAGTTGGCTAGTACTGAAGACTAGCTGGACAAATTAGTAACTAAGCATAACTTGAAATTAATATTTACATAACTATCAAGAGTAAACTGGGCTTTGTAGAATTTTTTTTTTCTTATCCTTTTGCCTTCATCATTATGCTTCAATCTAAAGTTGTTTACGATACAATCAGACTTGTCTTTTGCAAATATTTGTTTGGCTCATTGTTCCTTTTCATTGAGAGCCCTGAGAAGGTATTCAGAATGATGATAACTGCTCACCTGTATAATGTTGCTTCATAAGTGTGTATAATTTCTGTTGTACAATCATCCACTTTTTATATTGGACTTTGTTAAGATACAGTAAGTGCAGCATAACAGCTAACTCAACCTGATTCATGTGCAGAATCACAAGATAGATTTTTATACAAAGTGTGAACAAAAGCTGTTGGACTAATTCTAGAGTTATTGCACAAACGCGTGGCAGACAATGCACTCAATGTTTGTCTGGGAAATTTATGAAGTACTTCACATTACAGGATATCATGTTTACGCATGGCAACATAATGTGCCTGTTAATTTGATTAGTGCATCCTGTTGCCGCAATATTGCTGTACATCATTTTTGCTCACAGTGAGATTCCACAGTGCTCCATCTGTCAAATCCCCTCCTCCTGTCAAGTAATCATGAGCTATACATGGCTGTTTAATATTCATAATCATGTGTCACTCTGACATTTTCAAAAGGTTCCCAATCACAGTCTCTGATGGCATCCTGTGCAGGCTATGCATAACAATCTTCTCCTCTGTCATCAATAATTGTAGCTATCCTCAGACAAGTCACACAGGGGCTGGTGTGCTGAGATGAATACAAGGCTGAATTATCAGGGTAGAGTTTTGTTTCAGTGGTAAAGCCTGGATCTGTGCAGAGACGTTCATTACCCTTGAAATGCTCTGTTTACCTGCACTAAAATGCAAGATGGTTAATTCTGTATCCCAAAGCATTGAAGAACAGATTAAAAAGAGTTGACTTTACAACAACAGTCTATGTGAGGTGCCACAGGACTGAGCAGTGGGCGGCAGATCCACAGCAGATGGGACAACTTCCCTGCTTGACAACATGTAGCTCACATTCTTGAGATTCTTTGACCCTCTATTCTGAGCTCCCTTCTTGCAGAGCTCTGTGGGTCTATACCTTTTTATAGCACCATGACATTCAGCCTGTGTGTGCTTATTACATTATACATGAAAATCAATTTAATCCAATAGCCACCGATGTTGTTTCAAATATCCACTGTTTTATCTCTTTTTTCCCAGTAGATTTTTTTTTTAGCTAAGGCCGGAAAGGTCATCAGAGAAGAGAAAAATTGCAGACAAGCACTGTCAGGAATTGATGTGAAGAAATTTCATCCCATATCTCACAGACATGGACATGGACATGGACCATCACTGCAGCAACAAGGGATGCTTACATTTTGTACAGAAGTGTGATCTTGTGATTATTTCCTCTGTTAGGACACATTTTATAAATGTTAAATATGGTCAATACCATGACTATTAAAGTTTAGATAAAATTAAGTGCCTCCTAAATCCAGACCCCAGTTCACTTTGTAACTCTGTTGTCTTTTTTTTCTTTAAAGTCAAAATGTATTTGTTTTCCCACCCATTTTAAAGCCTTTCCATCTCTGACAAACATTTTAAAAAGTCATTAAAATGTATTTACAAGATTACAAGAAGACTGAAGGCATTTCAGAGGTTAAGTGGGGAAATGTGGGACAACACAGGCTATTTGAAGAAGCATGAATGCCTACTACAAGTGAGTTCTTAATTTCTTATTTAGAAAATCATGTTATTTTGCTTCAAATGTCCAATGTGAACCCAAATGGTTGTGGAAAAAAAGCAAAATTTTCCTCATACCAGTTTCTAGAATACTTGAAACAACTCTGGCTCAGTGTGGGAGGAGAAAGTCATGGAATTGAACGTAAAACAAAGCGCAAAATAACGACTTACAATTAACTCCCAGCTGCTCTGTACTTACATGGTTTTACCACATGCCTCTGGGTAGAGCATATGGATCCCTGAAATAACTAAAGCTGTAATTAAGGTTTCAACATTTTCCCTGTTTTTACCCAGCCGGTCCAACATGAGGAAGAATGTTAACTGCAGACCCACTGAGCACAAGCTGGGAAAATGAATGAGGTAAGGTAACTATACTGTCTATATTAGCAATTGGATTTATAAATGTTCAGTAACGCTGCTCACCTCAGCAACCAGCAGCCAGTACAGCTCTAAGACCTGCTGTAGACAGTAAACGTGCTCTTCTGCTGACACCTAAAGGACAAGCTGGATGTTGTAACTGCAATACAGAACTTACTCTTTTATCTTATAAAACAAATACAACAAAAGGAGGATGTCTTTATATTCAAATATTCTTTATTTTAAAATTATTACAATTCACAGTTCATTAGGAATTATAGTATACAAATGTTCTGAGCATCAATTAAAATCCATTGCTTTGGTCATACTAAATACCCATATGCATAAAATAATGCAAACCAGTGGGTCCAAACATCGGTGAAAATCAAAAACATAAGTCTATGGCTGCCTTTTGAAACAAATTACTTGATTTAAATTGAAAATTAAAATACATATTTGAAAAAGTCTTCAAGCACAAAATACAAAGTACAGGTACAGCATGTTTGATCTTGTCACCAAAAATAATAAAATAAATCGATTGCTGTGTAAAGCTAAAAAAAGGCTTAAAAAATTGTCTATAAAATATTTATACATGTACAGAGAATGTCATGAAAGCCTCTGTTGCAGAAATATTTAAATCTGCATAAATCATGAAAAAGTGATAGATAAATAAGTTGTGGACGAAATACTGAGGGACTTTGCTCAGTGCTGGTGGCTGTATTAACAAAGTGGGGCGATTAATCTGCCACAACTTCATACTGTATTCTCAGCCATCCATCTTTCACAGTGGTTTTTGGAAGATTTGGTTTTAATTCTGCACATTATTAGTGTCATACTCTTCAAAAAAAATCAAGGAAAACATTCATACTATGTTAGCTGGAGCATAGTCACAGCAAAAGACTGCAAGTCAGGAAAGACATGCGCTATAAAATGAATGCAAAAGGTCAACAAGAACTGACCTCTATGGTCTGTGTTCATATGGCAGAAAATACAGCAAACACTCCACTGTAGATGTAGAGTTTTCAATATAAAAAGAACTTAGAGCCTTAATCTTGTGTATTTCAAAGTACATTTGATGACAGTGTCAGCAAAACACATTAAAGCTCTTGTCAAAAGAGATTACAGTGTATTTACTTACCATTAAACAGCATTTGGTAAGTTATGTAATGTAATGAGCAGTATTGTAGTATACAGACTACTGTACTTGCAGCAAATGCCTTTGAAATTAAAAGTCGTGTCCTCCATCAGACATCTGTCCAGTTGTGTTATATGTAATATTGCACAATATAATCTACTAATAACTTTCTGGTGTCAAGTACCACTAGTTTCACCACTACTCAATAATGGAGAGGAGGCCTCCCACTGGATTTCACTGTGACTGCAGGAAGGCAGCCAACTCAGTAAATGGAGAACAATGACGCCATTCACTACCTTCCAAAATCTTTAAAAATACAGTCTAAAAGACTGGAACATATCCGTCTACACTTGTTGACTTTGGAAAACGTGACATACATTCTTAATTTTGATCCTTTCTACAGTAAGTAAATTCTGTTTTAAAGTATCACTCCAGTGAGGAAAGTGAAACACTCCAGACATTTACTATGGTGATGTTCACCAATATTCACAACTTTCCTTTGCCTCCTGCATGCAAAATGGAAAAGATTTCAAGAAGAAAATGTTCAATTCAGATATATGATGACCTGAAGACCCACACTGCGTAGTTTCCAGGAACCCATTCCCTGCTTTGAGGCACATAAATTGTGAATAGCTGGGATCAGTACATTTCCAAGCCACCTACAAAGAAATGTGAAGTTATTCAACAACCTACATCAGTTCTCCCAGCTATATAACAGACTTTAAAGAATAGTGAAAATAATTTCCCACCCATTCAAAACTGTTATTCATTCTGAAGCAATACCAAAATCTAATGAAAAATATAGAGTGTGCATCACCTGAAGAAGTGAACAGCAAAACTGCATTAACAAAGATACTTTCAAAACAGCATTATGAAACATCAGTGTCAAGGCACATATACAAAGATGCACTTTTGTACTACAAGTACTCAAAATCAGTAAATATCAAAAGCTCAATGTTTCATTGCTCTTATGTGAAGGGACAGACAAGCTGTGGTGCAATAAAATAATGCATATCTATTAGAATTATATGTCGAAGTTCTATTTAAAAATATCTTTGATACCAATATTAAATCAAATCACATTCTCAAATGTGAGAACAATGCTGCTAGTACTTCTGATCCCACTGAAAAGCAACAACCCACTAGAGTTTTTAATGACTAACTCATTTTGGTTCACTTGCTTTAACACCCCACCGTTCAGAGAAAACGATGTGCTGCTGTAAACAGCACACTGGTTCAATCAAGCCTATTGTACGCAAAAATTGTACAGAGTGATGTATTTAAGCAGAAAATTCCACCAAATGGTGGGCTGACTATGCAAAATTGTACAGATCGATGTATTTAAGCATAAAATTCCACCAAATGGTGGGCTGACTAAATCGCCCTGTGTCTGCTAGAGGCTGGATGGACACCTTAATTTATAACAACCAGGAAAGCCAGCAGTACTTCAAAGATCTGTTGCTTTGAGTTACTGTCCTCTAGTGGTCAAAAGTAGCTTAACGCAATTGTAAGCGTAGCAATAAGATTTGGTTCTAGATACTCATCTCCATGGATAAGTACTGTAAACATCTGTTAAAAAAAAGTTTCACTTGGAAAAAGCTGCATTCATTTATCCAAACTAGCTAAAAACTCGTAACAAACCAAATACTTCTCGATGTAAAGTGGAAGAAGGAGAATATCAAACAGTGTCAGACACAGTTTGTAACTACAGCCCCATACATTGGTTCCAACAAACGCACACCTTTTAATATCTATTTAAAAACATGCAGGAGCAAATCTTTCACGGGTATTTTCAAGTGCTGTTTCCTTGCTCTTGCTCAAACAGCTGCATGGCCAGCTGGGAGCGAGAACCGAGACCTTCCAAGTTACTCTGAACACATCTGTGATAGATGTCTTCACTGAGTCGTGGGTTGCAGGCTTGGTAGCGGTACTGCTGGTGCAATGCTGGTTCCACTGCCCTGAATACATGCAGACCCGAATACTTTACAAATATGTCATAGATGTCCATTGTCTCTAGAATGTCCTCATTCTCCTGGACGTCCGCCGCCATCCGTGTGCGGGTTGCCATGTAATCCGAGTTGTAAAAACACACTTCTTCAAATGCCCAGCGGTCAAAATGGCCTGCATCCTTGACCAGGTCGACTATGGTAGGATGCGGCTGGTTGGGATAAGCCACATCCGGGTTGTAGTTCTGGAAATGAATGGGGAAGAACACCTGCCAATTGTTTATGGAATTCATGCGGCGGCGGTTCAGAAATTCAGAACTGATATTTGTGTTGACATTAGCCAAGAAGAACAGTGTGTCAACCGGGTGCTTCTTCGAGATGATGTCCATGAACTTAATCGAGGACGGTGTTTCCGTCTTGACACTTATCCATGGGATTTTCACTGTGGGGTATTTGTGCTCATAAGAATTAATCTGAGCCTTCACACCAGCAAATATATCATTCTGATTAACCTGCTGGGCCTCCACTGGGTCATAAATAAACAAGAATGCCAGGATAGCATTTTCACTCGTTTCAAAGGCATTTGAGGCAAAAACTTCAAGGAAATGATCAACAAAGCTCTGGTCCTGCCGAGTAAGAGGTATAATGATGTGAACCCTTGTAGCTTCAGTGACATAGGGCATGGGGATGATCTCTGTTTGGCTCAAAGGTCGCACCAGATGAACCCTCTTGGTGATGGAACGGCTGTGACCTTTCTGGTTAATCACCTCCAGCTGAAGGTCCAAGGTGTACTCCATGCCCCTGGTGGGGTCAAACCGCCTGTAGCCATTAATCAACTGCTGCTTCTTCATATGTAAAATGGGTCTGTACTTCTTGTTCAGCTCTCCTATGGCTGTGTCAATGACATCAGCCACATCCATGCGGTCAATGCCGTGCAGCTCACACTTGGGTGAGCCATCGATGCATGAATAAATTTCCTTCTCTGTGAAGTATTCCCACTTCAGAACTTCAAACCGAGATTTGGGCTCAAAAGGTGGATTGATCCCTACTGGCCACTGGGCGATTCGGTTTCCTTCAAAAGCAACCACACTCACGTTCTTTATTTCTGCCTGTGGGAACACAAGATGTTTTCAGACCTATACAGTTATCAACCTGCCACTGACACAACTAACACTACACTAGAATTGTGATATTCTGAACATATAATAGAAGTAAGCTAAAAGAGGCCAGGTTTTTATTTTTGACTAAAAGACAAGGGATTTGTAACACCTGAAAATTAGCTTACCTGCAACTTAGCAATTTCATCATAGGTCTTCTGGAGTTCAATCTCTGTGAAGTATCTGTGCAGCTGATACATCTGTTCAGGGTCAGACACTGGATGGACTGTAAGAGCCTTCTTGAACTGTTCACTCTGTTCCTTACTTAGATCCGACTTTTTTCCCAGTTCATAATGGTGGTATTGAAGCCCCTGAGAAGAAACAGTGCGGCCTTTTCATTAATCATCTCAAATCTGGCAGAACAGAACCATGCCTGTTATTCCCATCTTACTTATTATGCTGCACTACTTCCATTCAACGATATATTATACACTATCCAGGCAGCATCTTGTTCCACTACAAAAATGCTGTTTATTTCATTAAGAACAGAAAACTATTGTTATATTACAACTTTTAACTGACGAAATTCAGCCATTTTCAGGAACAACTTAGATTTGTTCTGGGAATTTGGTATTTAAAAAAGTGAATCCAATTTGATGAAGCTAAAAGAACAAAGAACTGAGACACTACTTAACAAGGCAGCGATGCCACTCTGCTGCAAATGTTTGCAAACAGCCTACACCCTGTAGTTGACAGTGAAGCACTATCCGTTCCTAATTGTCATCCTTGTACTCTCTAACCAGACAAATTGATGCCTGGCTCTGTGTTCAAGCTGTTTTCTTCACCCTTTTCACTTCCCCCTGCTTCTCCCTCTTATCTTGGTGGCTTTGCTGGAATTCTTCTGGCTCGGGGCACTTCAGTTAACCGTGCAGCTCACTCTCAAATGCGAAACACGATGGTCTGCTCCTCTGGGTCATGACCAAAGAGGACTAAATGGAAACTAAACACACCACAAAATCTACAAAGTCAACAACAAAATGTATGCCTTTATGTACATTACAGTATATGAATAGTAAAGGAGCATTTTGTTATAGTTTATTAATGTGTGATAAAATTTAAAAAAAAAAAAGACTACAAACTTTAGCATGAGGGAAGCAAACTGTACTTAATGCAACAAATAATTGCCTCATAGGGTACCGGGACAGATCAAGGCTCCACATAGTTTGTTTGACCTTAAATGCTAATGCCATTACAGGAGCAGAACATGTTGACCTACAGAGGATTTTCACTCCATTGAAGGCTGAACTCAGCAATGCTCTGCTTGACTGTTTACCTACATGTTGCTGCTGGAGCCATGAAGAAAAAAAAACTAAAGGCTAAAGGGGATTAGCAAGCTACTCTCTAATATAAATACCACTCTGTAGAATGGCAATTACCATTTTATATCGCTGTCTGTCACTTTTAAATGCTGTCCCAGAGGCAAAGCATGATTTCTGCCATGACAGTTTTGTTTTTCTGGAAAACCCTGCTATAAGCTGCCACAGAACTGTTCTGAATGGCAGTCTTTGAAGCCCCTCAATCATTTTAACTATAAGCTGCTTTCTTTTCTTTAATTTATGAAACATTAAAAAGTCAAGAAACAGCTTATAAAATGTCTTAGTACAGATGGAAAACAGAGCTGTATGCTGAAGAATACACGGAACCAACCTCATATTCACTGACACAATTTGTCTTGGTGTAATCAATGATGCATCTCCCGAGCCACTCATCAGGCCTGGCGCTCAGGATGTCATTCCTGCAGTTTTCCAGGAAGGGCTGGAGTCGCAGGAGCAAGGCACGTGACAGGAGGTACCCAAACCCTCCATAGCAATACTTCCCTTCCATCTCCCCACCTATGAATTCCTCAGGACTGCCTATATAAAGCTCTTGATCCATGCTCAGGTGATCCACCAGTGCTTTGATCCTATCAGCTTCTGTGTAGGTGTCATCTTGGACGAAGTAGAACCAGTCATATTCATTGATGTAATGGTCTAAAATATATCTGATGGTCTGAAACATGTTCCAAATGTCTCTCTCGTCTCCATGAGAGACCACAAACATGCCATGAGGGACTCTGCGATTGTGCATGCCAGTGAAGAAGATCACGCAGTCCAGGTGATGGCTAATGGTGCGATTGACAGCTACGCCCAGGGTGTTAATTGTGTTTCTGGATGTAAGGACCCCGACAAACAGACGCTCTCGCATACCCAACTCTGTGCTTATGTATTTAGCCCTGAAAAAGACAAACAGCTACTGATTAAATGTGGCTTTGAAAAACAATGTAACACAAAAGAACTTGAAGACAAACTTTAGCCTGCACTAGAAAATTCTTCAGCTTATTGACACACCAAACACCATTATTTCAGCCATTCTGTAACACCCATGTTTAGTTTATTAAATGATCTGATATCAATAGGAATAGTTTATAAAAGACAGACATTCTGGATCTGTTAAGGTTTAGTCCCCCTCACCTGGAGGGTGAGGGAGAACTGGGTTGGACTCAAGATGGCTGACTCAGGTGCTAGTACAAAAAAGGTGGTTTAATGGAATAAAAACAACATGACAACATAACAGGGTCCATAATACATACAAGGGAAGGGCAGTGATGACTAAGGAGACCAGGACGGTAAACACACAAACTAACG
>NW_018128134.1:531050-547964 GCF_001952655.1 Monopterus albus
ATAGGGTAAGTATTGTCTGTTAAATATCGCAATGCTCCGGTGACGACGGGGCGTCTGCCAGAGGTATAAATAAGGAAGCCAACAAATCACCGGAATACGCCTCAGGTGTGCGCACCGACCCACGAGTCACTAATTACCCGATGCGACACAGCTGAGGCGTTGATCCCGCAAAAAGGGAGAGCAAAAAAGAAAGAGAGGCAGGTCGCGGCGAGCGGACCTGACAGGATCCATAATAATTCAGTGTTTTTGTCCACCAAAGTTCATCAAATTGGGTTAAGTTTTCAAATATCCCAACACAGACTAACAAAAGGTTACCCATAAGCTCTGTGGAAAAGTAAACATGCCAGAACGTGCAGTGTGATTTGTCACTGTAACCGTGATTCAGCTGTACTTTTCTCTCTTTGTATATTGCATCAGTTGGAGCTTTTGTTGAAAGAAAATTCTCATTGGCAAGAATTAGTTGATTTTCCTTTCATACATGATTGTAATAGAAATGTATTTGAGTTTTGGACGAAACAAATGTGAACACATCACTTTGGATTCTGGATAGTTGTGATGAGCTTTTGTCACTACTTTCAGATATTTCATACGTTTGTTTTCATTATCGATTAATCTCGATTAGTAATCGAGATTTATCGGGTCATTATTAATTGATGCAGCCCTGCCAATCACTTTGGGTGTGATGACATATTCAAACAAAGTCTCTTTCCAAAAAAAAAAAAAAAAATCTTGAAAATGTTTGCCTCTTTTTATGAAATAAATGTAAGGCGGTTATCCTTCGGCGTGGAGACATACCACAGAATATGCAGGTAATTCGTTATCTCTATGACAAAGGATGTAAACCAACAGGGAGGTGGGACAGCAGAGCACATTATGCCTAAAATTTTATTTGGTTTCATTAGCTTCATTCATTCATTCATTTGGTGTCTAGTTATAAATCACGTAGCCACATTACAGACAGTGACACCTGTAGGTCTGGCATTAAGTGGACTAACAAACACTGATTCATTGGCTAGGGATCAGCTACGCTGAGGCCTGCTGTAACGTTACTAACGTATAATTATTTGGCCTGTATTAAAATAAACAGAAGCAATATACTGTCAGGCTATTTGGGGAATTTATTCACCGGTTTAGGTGAATGCAAATCTTACCTGAAAACTTTCTTCGGGGCACTCTGTTGGACCTGTTTATATGGGACTATTCTTGGTTGAAAATCCTCCTCGGACAGCACATCGTTCGAAATGGAGCTGGGCTTTCGGGCTCCTTTGAGCAGCCCATCCTGCTCCAAAGTCACGTCCTCGCCCTCCTTGCCGTCTGGATAACACGCTTCTTCCGTCCAGTTAACACTCAGTAAACTCAATGTGAATCCTAGAGAAATACCGATTACCACCGGGCCGACCGACCAAAGGACAGAAATAAACGCTTTAAATCTCATCTTGTGCGTCGGTTCTCAGCGTCCCGCCTCGCTTCAAGAGTGTCCAGAGAGATCTCTGCTCCGGGATAGGTCAACTATACATCAAGCCTAAAGCGAAACAGCTACATCCACCTTCTACTTCAGGAAAAAGGGGTACCTTCTTCTTTAACATTTATGCAGGACAGTTACGTGTCAATATAGCGGTTGTCTGACTCCTCCCAGACATGACTTTAGCAGCACAGGCGGGTCTAGTTCCAGACTGCGTGCATGGAGGCGCGTTGCGCAGGGCGGAGGGGTACTCAACAAGACTTAAGAAAGGGACGTGAACCGCAACCGAACCGCAGTCCTGTGCGCATTCATACATATTTACTGAAGTGTAATAGCCTGCTCTTTTCTATTTAACTGAAACTGAAGTAACATAAGGATATTAATGTGTAAACTATAACACAAAGAGTAGCTGAACATAATGACAAACCACAAATGTTTTTAAACCATCACATTTAATAGTTTAGGCATTTGTACTTTAAGTGATTATTTCCATTTCAGTCAGCTTTAAGCTATACATACTGTACATGGAACCCTGCCATCTTTTGCTGTGACCATAAAATGTACACACAGTCACATTGTAAAATGGCATTTCACATAATTTGTATTTTATATGAAGTTACATGCAATTGAATAATTCAGGATATTTTAGTGTATTCTATTTTTCATGGTCATTTGTTTTGGTTTTGCTCATAGTCAGGTCTATTTCTCAGAAACATTAATTTTATGGGCTGGAAAAAAGGAGACTGGGTTTGTGTTTCATATGAATGAAAACAATATGGGCTTGTAACATGGTTTAAATGTAATCATAAATTTTACATCCCATAGAAATCTGTTTCATTGAATTTACATTGCTATCCTGTCCATGCCACATTTTAAGGATTTATTCAGAGTTTAAAATAAATAGCCTACAACAGTGCACTGACACACACAAACTTTTTCTAGAGCATCATTATTAACAATCCACATGAAAATGGATCAGTCTGAATTGTAAATCTCTCTCTCTGGAGCTGCTGCAGACACGCAGAGTGCTTATCAAATTTCAGCTTCTGAGAAACTTAGTTAACCCACTAAGTAAAAGTATCACAGGGGCAAGCTGAACAAACAGTGGAAACCTAAGAAGTATTTGACAATAAATATAAAACTACCAAGCTTAAAAGGGATATTTGGTATTTATGTAGTTGTTGATAAAGTGAAAACTTTGATTGAGGACTCCAAGTGTTCTGACTTTAATGTAGGTAGTATGGATGGATGCCACCATGGATTCAATAATACAAACAAGCTCCATCTCTTTTATTCATCAGGCTAGTTGGGAAACAGACACTGTACAGCTTTGTTTGTAAAATGAAAATGAGAAAATCTGTGAAATTATGAGTGTCTACCCCTCATCCTGGTCTCTGCTGAACTCTGTGCTCCTCACCCAGGTGTCAGGAGCTATGTGGTTTGTGGTCTGCTCAGTCAGGTCTTCAGCTGCCATCTTTTTGAGTTCTCTTCTGAAACTCATTACCCTGAGTTCTCCTTCCGCGTTCTGAACCCCTGACCCACACACATCAACAGTAGAATAAGAGAACCCCTCATTGTCTGCGTACAGGTCTTCAGATCTGTACAATTGAACCTGTTTTCACAGTCTTCAGCTGGATGAATTAATTGAAGTGTTTGTGTTCCACAATTTACAGAAGAAAAAATGCATGGGATGATTTGATTTGATTTTGATTTGATTTATTCTTTCAAACATGTAACAACAGTCAATATGTCAACACACATAATTCCACACATATCCACAAGTATATTATCAATTTGCTTATACCTAGTACATGCTTGAACGGAGTAGGAAGAAGTTAGACTTATCTAGTCCTACCCCCTAACATCATCTTATCATCATTGGTTTGCAAGGTTTGGTTTGATGATTGAAGGGGGTCTCTGTACTGGTGAGATTACATGATGGGGAGGTCCTTTCTCTCAGTGCTACTGTCTCATGGACTCACAGCTGTGCACAGTATGTTATGGTATGAAACAAAGACCAAGAAAATACACTCATCCCTTTAATAGGACTATATCTGACTATATTCAACCTAATTCAAGTGGGTAAAACCTTTTTCTACACTTCATGTCATTACTTATGTACTGTACATCTATAATAACTAAAATAAGCATACATAAAAAGTGTCCTCTCTGTGCTTTTCACTCTTTATTTTATTTTTTTAGCTTATAGGCTACTTTTTTGCATGAATTTGGGCACAAAATGTATCTCTATTCTCGTGTCCTCCAGTGACACAACAAGACGAACACTGAACAAGCTGTGCATAGGTCCAATATGAGATTTGGTGGATATTTACCAACAGAGGGCGCTACATACTGACTTTAAATTACTGCTACTTCAGTGGTCATTAGAAGTCTGACCAACATTGATAAACACAGCCCTAATTTGGACACGTTTTAGGCATTGACCAAAAGTCACAGCCATGACAAGCATGTAATTTTTCAATAACTGTTTATAATTATTTATATCTTTATTCAGGTGCAGCTTAAATTTTACTATAATAATAAATATTAAAATGAAAACTGCTTAGGGTATTTTGTCAGTGATTGATGAATTTTGTTGTAGGCATGAAATTCCACAACAAATCTGACTGTGAAAATGAGTTTGTGTTCTTTATTTTGGACACTTTGTAGTTCTATTACATCCTATTGCATAAAAATGAAGGCTTTGGGCTGTACTAGATATTCTGTGCTGTATTAATTTTTGGTGTCTTAATATAGCCTACTATAATTATACCCTATGCATAACACATTTTAAAAACGTAATTCATTTAACCGTTAATTAATTGATTTTACGTGGATCTTATTTATGACTCATCTCATAGGAAGTCTTATTTTCTTAACTAATAGCTCATGTAGCCTATTTATTCTGGTGAGAAGATCTTATTTCCCACATCGCTCAGGAGCCTATGAATGCATCAGTTTAGGGGTCCTTAGCTGCCTGAAGAAAATGTGTACCGGCCAGTAGTAGCAGTAGCAGCGCTTCATCTGCCCTTCAGTAGGCTGCTGGAGTTATTCCTCATGTGCTAAGTTTCAGCGTGTCAGTCTGTATACATTTTAATGCTGCTCTAGGACTTAAGTGCGTCTCTTGTCTTTGTTCGGTGTTTTTAAACGCAGTCCGTGTAGTTGCTGTAATGGAGTGTCGTGTGCTATCTATTCAGAGTCATGTTGTCAGGGGATACGTGGGGAACAAGTCGGCAACATTCCCGCTGCAGGTAAGGACCAGTGTTAGTGCTTACATTCAGATGGTGGTGTAAAACGGCTCTGTTTCGTTATCAAGAAAGAGAAAAACACCATAAAACAGAGGTTTGTTATAGGCCCTGCCTTCCTGATTTGTGAGAATAGTGTAAGGGAAATCAACCTTTCCTGCCCTCCGGCAACATCAGAGGCCGTTTTCCAGTTTTTAGACTTCAGATGGGCTACCTAAGTTAACTTGATAGACAGTGTCTGTGAAATATTAATACTCACTTACCAGCGACCTTTAATTTGAGGAAGACCGGCTGTTATAAAACAATGCAAATGCCCCTTTAGAAATGTGAGCATGGGTTAGAGTCAGGTTGGTCGTTACTATTTCAGCTGATTCTAAACACTGCACAGGGAAGCTACAGGTAGCAAACAGTGCAAACCAATTCTAAAATTTTAACTGTTAAAATGCTACTGCTTTTGTATCGAATTTCATTTACCAGAGGAAACTGTGGATTATGAAAAGGTTATATATTGTAGCATCAGGGTTTTCTCATGCAGAAGAGAAAGCAATATTAAAGCACAATACCAGTGTTTCTGCATGTTGAGGACAAACCTTACACCATATCTTGCAGTTTTCAGAAGCACAATTAAGTCTTCAAGATTTTAGGTAAACATTGGTTTCTTTTCATTTCCATTTGACTCTGATGTCTGTGACTTAGTCTAAACCTAGCATGTTAGTGAATCCATTAGTGTGTGTGTGTGTGTGTGTGTGTACCCTATTGCTATTCAGGTGATGTCACTGTTCCTTTGTGTGTTGGTTTTAGTGCTGTCAATCAATTAAAATATTTTTGTTGTGATTAATCGCACAATTGGCCATAGCTAGCTTGTGATTAATCTCACTTAAACACAATAATAAGTTATGCAGAAATGTGAAGCCTGCCATTCTGCATAATGGGTACTTTTACTTTTAGTACTTTAAGTATTGTTTCAGCTCTCCAGCAGATGAGCTTGTTTCCCATCCGGTACATCATAATTGGCATTATCATGTTGGAGATGTCAAATACCTGCGCCTGTAAACAGATTTGTAAAGAAAGCATCATGGAAGCTAGTGAGACAGTCAGTGTTATTTCTTCATATAAACTTTTGTTCATCTTCCAAAGTATAGAAAGTCGGCGTAGACTGAACCATGTTAGAGCATTGATTGAATGAAAATGGATGGAATTTATGGCTGAGACACTGGCTCTCTCCTCATCCCCAATGTGGTATTTGAGACTCGACATACTCCATTCAAACGACCCTTTTCTTTATCTGTTTATGCTCAAGGAGGTTCTACAACATTGCTGCTGCATTGCTTCCTGGTTTCCCAAAGTACAGAATGGGCTGAGGGTCCTAATCACAGAATCAAAAAAATTAGTAGCATTAAAAGGAATTTGAGTTAACTTGTTATCATGTTAACTTTGACAGCCCTAGCTGGCTTTGATTTTTAATACATGCAGCACATGAACATGCAGAGACAACAACAAAAGATGACATGAGCATCTGTTTATGGTTCTTATCTCAAACAAGATATAAAACTTTTCAGTTTAGTTTCATAGTGGTCACAGACATGGCTGCATTAAGTGCAGGAAAAAGTAATCACAAACTAAAGCTTTTATTGTGGCAAGCTAGGGATTCTGAAGATTTTGCTAAGGAATGACACTTTAGTCAGACTGTCTTTTTATGCAGGCTTCCTTGCCCCATACACTGCACCACCCCAGATAGCTGCTGCTTTATTTACACAGAACAACATGAACTCAGTTTTCCCACCCAGAAAGAACCCGTGAACCCAAAACAAAACCCGCCCACTGTCCATGTGTGACATGTCCCTGTGTGTGTATGTAAAGTCCACGGTGCTCTCCCAGCATGCTACAGTATTGTACAGTGTTGGTGGTATGTGTACTTTATGTGAAATGGACGTAAACTTGCAAAAATATAGGTATGGTCCTTTTTTAAATGATCACAAGGACAAAAACTGAGACAGCTTTGACAGTAAATGATTCACATTCAATAAACGTAATTCACCATCGTGTTCCAACAGTACAGTGACTTCAGAAGTCCATTTAGACATGGACATGCAGATGTCTTTGTTCTAACTTAACAGCTGCTTCATTGGTCTTTCCTCAGGTGCTGGGTTTTGAAGTGGACTCAATCAACTCGGTCCAGTTCTCCAATCACACAGGTTGGCTGAGTGGTCATTGTGGGTTTTATTCATTTTCACAAAGTAGATCGAGTCTTTTTTTTTTTTTAACTTCATTAAAGTAATTCTACTCTTTTATTTTTCATTTTCACATTTTTGTGACATTTAGGTAAATCAAACCTGTCCGTGCCTCCCCAGAAGTGTCTGATCATACAGTATCTGCCAAATTAAAGGGCTGACAGTTGTTGTCAGTTTTCATGCAGTATCGCAAATCCTTAACTGTTGGCTGTAATGCACCATAAAGATAGGAAAGCATGAGTCAGTAAAAGAGAAAAATACTGCTACTTTGTTTGCTTACAAGAAGACTCCAGTGCATCCTTTTACCTTTCAATGAGTTGGTGTAGGTGTGGGTACAATGTACAAAGTTAATCACCTTCCTTGTACTTTGTCATGTTCGAAAAACAACCTTTGGATGACTTCTGCTTTATCTAACTCAGTGAAATACTGTCACTGTAGTCAACTGTCTGCTGGTTTAGAAAAGTGTATTGTACTGTATTTAGTTCAACAAGTTGTTTTCTAAGAACCATCCTCTGTTTTCAGTTTACTAACCAGAGAGAGGTAATGCCAAACCTAAACATATCAACTGAAGTACTGAACTACAGTATGTTGTGTAATATGAATAATGTATTGCTCATGGTTGCATTCACATTTTTCTGTTTTCTTACATTTAATTAAAACAAATTTCCTGTGTATTCTGTATCTAACAATTTTTAGGATCTTTAATGCAAAGTTGAAGATGTACACTACAAGTCAAACTTTTGGACACATGTTCCCATTGAACAGAATGTTAACATGCATCCAAACCTTTGTCTGGTAGTGTGTGCTATCAGAATAATAATTTCTATAATCACTTGAACATTCTACGTACTTCGAATTGATGTGATTATAACAGTCATGTTGTGCTGCCAGAACTGATTAAAATCTTTAAAAGTCCAAAGGCTAAGAAACAGCCATCTCTTTTTACAGTCTCCGAAATGATAAAGAGTCTACTGATCTCTGCTTTGCATCTAGCAGAGGTGTCCTCTAGGACATCTGCAGAGATGGTATGATCTGGGGTTCATGTTCCAAGCTATGTGAAAACTTTGTTTCACCACAGGGGCTGGAGACATCTGCAGAAAAACCACATGGATATAAACATCTGTTCTTCTGACAGAGGGAAATGAACAGTGGTGAACACATGGACTAAATTACACAGCTGTATAGCCTTTAATGCAGCTTCTAGTTTACACTAGTGTGTGTAAACAACATCAATATCGAGTTTTTACTTTCAGTGGAGGCATTAATATGCACTTTCCCCTCTAACCACAGCACATGCCTCTGCTCTGCTGTAGGTCCTCACTACAGGAGGCGTTTTCACTGGCTCAAGGTCAATTTTGGCCTCTGTGGGAATTTTGTGCTTCAGTATCAAGAATAATCCAAAGTGAATTTGTGATATTTGCAGTGAGAACAGCTATTGAGAGTTTCTAGGTTAATGGTGGACAGGAGACAAAGAAAGGGGGAAGCAGGCTTCCAGGATACAAGCCTCTCATTCAGTCAGTGTGAAAGCCCCATTTGGCACTGGATATAGAGCAGAGGGAACTTGGCTATGGGGGATAGGAAATCAGAGCAAAGAGAGGAATATCGCCTTATTTGGTTTGGACACAGCAGGGCTTATACAATACAAGTGTTTTTATTGATTAATTTGTAAAGACCTTTTTGTCTTAGCGCGTCTTACCCTCAAAAAGCCTGAAAGCATCTTGAGTTTTATTTTACAAATTCAAAGTCAGACGCATCACAATGTGAAACCAGAATTTTTTTTAGCTGATAATGAGCTTTTTTTTCCTTCTATTTATTAGTGTTTTAATGAAATCCAGGCAGCACTAAGAACTTAAAAATGCCTTATGTCCTGTTTTTCCTTTTGACTCCTAGGTTACCCCCACTGGAAAGGACAAGTACTGACAGCAGAGGAGCTGAATGTGCTGTATGAGGGTATCAAGCTGAATAAGGTGAACCGCTATGACTACATCCTCACAGGTGCGTCAGAGTGTCCTTGCAGAGTATAGGGTAAATAAATGTAGAGAAGGAGATGCTCAAACATGATGGCGATACTGTCCCCTTCAACAGCAGCCTGAGTAAGTGGTGAATTCAGTACCGCCACGGTGTAGTGCTGTGTTGTGCAAGAAGGGTTGTGTTTCCCCCCCCCCATAGTATTTCATGTTTTCACAAAAGAAGAGGATGTTGTAACACTTTACCACTGCAGCTTACTGGATTTCTGGTATTTGGCATTTGAGCAATTGCATGACAGTAGACATAGTACTGGAATAAGAAATTCTTTAAGTACAGCTACGTACAGTGAAATCAGTTAAACTGTTTACTTTGCTGATTTCCGCCCCATTGTTTTTATGCTTTTATCCCCAAGGGTACAGCAGGGACAAGTCCTTCCTAGAGGTGGTGGTTGACATTATTCAGGAGCTAAAGAAAGACAATCCCAGCCTGGTATATGGTGAGTGTAAGATAGGGTATCTGAATTTGAAATGTCCTGAATGTGCTTTTCATATTGTCATTCCAAATCTTTGTTTAACTTCTCCACAGTCTGTGATCCTGTTATGGGAGACCACGGTGCTATGGTAAACATCCTACAGTGAATTCCTGTTTGTCCTTTTCTACACCATACAGCCTTTAAGGATTTGTAACACTGGCAAATTGTTCTTTTGATGCACACTATTCAAAAAGTTAACTGTCAAAGCACACTGTAAAAATAGCTCCTAGTTCAGGAACCAGCTAGCCTTTCATTTGTAATTATTTGTTGTAATTATGGAATAATGCCATATTGTACAGTAAAAGAGCTTGTCCCATGTAAAGGGGATTTAAAAATACGTTTTTTAACAAACATCTTGTATTAGCTGCCTGTTTCAGTATGTTCCAGAAAACCTGCTGCCAGTCTACAAGAACATAGTGGTGCCCTTGGCTGACATCCTCACCCCCAACCAGTTTGAAGCAGAGTGAGCGCACCTGTAATCACTGTTGAAGAAAATAGAGAACAAACGATACAATACAGTTTTAAACAGTCGTTGATGGTTAAAGTAAATTAAGATGTGATGCTAATCTGTCATTATAAAACTGATTAGCATCTGCACTTGTGATATAGCAGATGAGTTTGTCTTTCTTGGATACCTATTTGATTTTTGTCCCCCCCCCCAGACTATTAACTGGAAGGAAAATGAACAAAGAGGAAGATGCGCTTGAGGTGATTCTCAGAAGTATTTATAATTTTAATGTATTTGGATTTATTTTGTGAAATTAGTACATACGAAGTTGGAAAAAAAATGGGACTCCATCTTTTCCCCAGGTGATGGACTTACTTCATAAAATGGGTCCGCAAACCGTGGTACTAACTAGTACAGACTTGCCCTCGAAACAAGGGGACCAGTTCCTGGTGGCATTTGGGAGCCAAAAAATAGGTAGAGTGCCAGGAGGCCAGCTTTCTCTAGACAGAGCACTTGAACTGTTGAGAAGACATTTTGGGATTTTTAATCTTTTGTGAGTGAACATTTACACTAAGTACACACTGGTGCCAGTCTTTCCTTAAACAGGACATAACAGTGCCGATGCAGGTAATGGGGATGGAATGCTTCTTTAGCCTAGCCAAGGTTCAACTATATAAAAAGCCCTGTTCATAACAAATTTGCTTAGTGCAGTTTTAGCTGCCGTCCCTCTTCTCTTTGATATTATTACCCTGTCTGTCCTCCTCACTGTAGTGAAGCCAGATGGGACCAACACTAGTCAGAAAATCTGCATTGACATCCCCAAAGTTGATGCTGTATTTGTGGGGACAGGGGACCTGTTTGCTGCCATGTTGCTAGCCTGGACTCACCACCACCCCAAGGACCTGAAGGTCAGTAACACATGTGTACTTTCATTTATAAAGCTGAAAGAAACCAATTTATCTCTCTACACTGCTTAAGGAATACATGCCAGCTCAGTGTAACTTATGTAGTCTCCCTCCTGTGTCTCACAGACTGCCTGTGAAAAGACTGTTTCAGTCATGCACCATGTCATTAAGAGGACCATTACTTATGCCACTGGTAGGGTTTGTGTGCTTTTTGAATTCTGTTTTGTCTGTCTTCTGTTTGTTATTAAGTTATTTTTACCAGGCATATGGTAAAGGGAGCTTGTTTGCTCCCTTTTTACTGTTCATATTGTATTGACATAATCTGTACTAATTTGTCAGCCACTAGTATTATTATCCTTTGACTGCTAAGTTAACCACTAAGCCAGCATCCATCTTCTTTCTTTCAGAGATGGCTGGTCCCGGGAAAAGGCCCAGTCCTGCACAACTGGAGCTGAGGATGGTACAGAGCAAAGCCGACATCGAGGATCCTGCTATTGTAGTGGAGGCTAAGGTTTTACAAAAGTCTTTACACTGAAACGTTTCTGTGATAATTCACATCGTGCTGGTACAAAATCAGCCTTAAATCTGGGCAGTCTGCCAGACGTGTACGATTTTCACATCAAACTGTCAAGTGTCTCTGCCTTACACAATCTCTGAGGGAGTACAACTGTAACTATGTTTTTATGAGAGGGGTCAGCAGCATTTGTTGGAGGTACATACTGCTCACAAACACACTGTAGTCACTGCCATGTATCTGTACTATGGCCTGTGTAGACATCACATACCCTTCATATGGAAAAAAAAAGATTATTGAACAGTATTTGGGTTTAATTGTGTACATTTACTTACCCATATTTATTATGGTGAAATTTTTTTCCTGCTATAAAACAGCTTATTTTGGTTAAACTGAATAGAAGATTCACAAACCCAGTGTTGTATCCATGTTCATGCCTCTACTTATTTTGTCTGTCATGGTAAGTCAGTGCTTGTAACTTAAAAATGTTTTTATCAGAAGGAATTGTAAGTACATCAAAAGCAAAGGGTTTAATGACTTCTGGTGAAAATGCATATAATAATTTGATAACAGTGATAGTTATAAAGATATTAATGCACATGGTAAGTAAAATGTTGCCACCCTAAACATTCAGATTGGGTGCATTGTAAGTGCTGAGATGTGTAGCCCCCATAAGATGTCAGACATCTTATGCAATTAATACTGTATGTAGTCTATCCAGTTTCATATATTTGGTTTTATTTTGTTTTAGAGAAGTTGTACTGAGAGTAATAATAATAGATGTCGAAAGTGTTCTTTTAAAGATTTTTAAAAATGTTTTTCACCTCCTTTTTTAAATTATTCAAAGCTTTCTTGAACTAGCAGATGTGTAACACGTTAAATCCATGTCTTAAACATCTCAAATTGAGGTATTTGCACAGATGATCTTTACTATATTTACTAATGGTTATTGTTTTATTTTTTGACTGTCATAACTAAAAGAGCCAGTTGTGAGACCAAGCTGAATAATAGCTTTAACAGGGTTAGGATGAAAAAACACTGATTATGAATATTTGTGTACCAATGTAATAGTTGATCCTCAAACACTGTTAGAAAGTCAAGTGCCAAACCTTGAGCTGCTGTTCTCATACAGAGCATTATAAGAAGAGAAGAAATAAATTCTTAATCTTTTACTGAAGCTGTGTTTTGATCTTATGCTTGTTGTTTATTTATTGTTAGGTTTCAAGATGAGTTTCCTAAATATATTTATAATTCTTCCAATTGGTACCTTTTTTGCTTTTGCAGTTGTGTACTGGAAACAAATTCCTTGTGTGTGTAACATACTTGGCCACATAAAGGTGATATCATTATTATTATTTTAGGGCCTCAGGTCTGGGTAGAAGAATATACAGGAGTTCAACAGTTTTGCATTGTTGAACTTGGGTCATCTAAATATGTACATCCATATAACAACTAAGAGTGAAATATACAGACTTATAATCACTAAATCAAATTAACCTTATCTGTTGTGAATAGATTCTGTTCTTTTCACTAGGTCCCGTTCCCCTATATCAGCAGCGTGGTGTTTGTTGAATCATTATATATAGCCTAATTGTTTTGTTAATCTGATCCACCGGGTTAGATGGATGACACTGACAAATTAGTTGGTTGTGTTATTCCCTGTGGGTTTACTCTGGGGTGTGTGTGATGTCATTGTTCTGCCTGCTCAATCAGGGATAGTGGGCAGTAGAGACAGGCCAGTGTCATTAGGTCCTTGTAGCTATGAGTGGTATATTAGACACTGGTAAGAGCACAAGTAAACTGGATTTATCCGAAATAACATTATTTTTCATTTCACTTAGGGGTGTTTTGTGCATAAGGATAGCTGGGGGTTTGTGATAGATGTAATATTTTGAATTGCCATTTATGAATTATTTGGTGTGATTTTAAAGCTCTGTCTTTGTGTGGAAGGACTGCAACACCACCCAGTGGGATAAATACCCCCTGCTCACCACCAGTCAGACAGAACTGATGAAGCCTCTTGGATGAGAGGTGAAATGTCTTCGGCCTAAAACTACAGAATGTCCGGATGCCTTCTGCTAAGTTTTTTGTTTGTTTGTTTGTTTGTTTGTTTGTTTGTTTGTTTTGGTGTAGCTCACCCTGTACTTACCTGACCAGGTGGTAGGTTGGTAGGCAGTGGTGGTGAGAAGGTAAAATATCAGTCAAAAAAGATGGCAGCTTGAGAGTCTACATGCAGTCTTGTGTCTTTAGTTCGAGTCTTTTATTAGTTTCATTTTTTATTTTTAGTTTCCTGTTTTTATTTTATTTTACTGCCTTTGTTAAATTTTTGTTTATAAATGCCATTCTCTTGCACTTACTCCTGCTTACCAACACACTTTTTCAACATCCTTGTAAAGAAGCTCCAGTGCAAACCACCCCTAGTTGGGGTGGTGGCTTGACATCCATATACTGCAAGAGAAAAACAATTATTGCTAATAGTAAAGAAATACAATAATAAGAAATGAAGAACAAAGGTGAACCAAGCAAGCAATCTTTAGCTGCCTTGCTAGGTGCTTATTAAGTTTTGTGATTAGGGACAGATGACACAGCTCTGCTTTTCCAACATTAATCCACAGTATAAAGTACATTGACTCAGGTAACCACACATGCAAACACGTCTGCCCAACTGCAACCTGAATACATTAAACAAAATGAACAGGGCGTCCTGTTTGTGGCTGTTTCTAGAGGGCAGTTTGAATGAGAAACTCCGGGTTATGTTAAGAGAAGGGATTAATTTGTTTGTGTAGTTTATGCTTTATCTTCATTGTTCAAAAATCTAACCAGATTCTGCTCCACAGTCTCGGTGCAAACTTACGCTCATACACCACCAGATGGCAAAGAGGTCCGAGGTTAATTAAACATCACAACTAATCGGAATGAAACGATGTGTTAAGTTGAGATGCAACAGAAACATGCCTGGCACAACGTGTGCATCCTGTGCACCATTTCAAATGTAAAGTGATGAAAAATATACAACTAGACTGTTTGTAAAATAAGTTCAACTAAAGGTTAAACGTGTTAGAATAACTCGATCTACAGCGACATGGCACAAACAAAACCATAGAAAAACAAAATGATCCAATAGACTATGTGACAGATAATGCACAAAAGTTGGATAACATGCAATGATATATTACACACGTTTTGGGATAATATAGCTTCTCTTTTTGTGAATGAACTCTAAATATCAGAGAATTCTCTGTAGTTGAAGCCTTCTCTATTAAGATTCAAGTATTTGTGACACCTTTACTTAAATAAGACTCAAAATACGAATTAAGTATTTATGGTTTGACGACCAAATGCCAAAGAAAGCGGCAATCACGAGGACAACTACGGGTCCTCTTCTGTTTTTAGCCTCTGTAGTAACTACGAGCAACCACCGACCCATTTGGTTGAAAGTCATCAGTTAAGCTGGCCCCTCCTTATGGTTGAACACCGGACCGGATGTAGGACATACCACCTTCAGATGGGCTCTGAGGAAAACGTGGGGTTTTAACCGACAAACAGTAGCGCACTTGGAAGTCGTAGTGCCTCTAGTATTATTTATTGCTTTTCGACAAACGGGCGACATAAGTAGGGCTTCTTAACAGTTATGCAGACAGCAGCGAAAAAGCATAACACCTACCGACTCGCTCGACTCCCAAATATATAATTTTCAGGTAAGCCCAGGGCACCGTTACTGAAACGGACTGTTACCGGTAGTTGGCTAGCTAGCATAACATAATGTTAGCTAGCGGCAAAGGTCAGGGTGCTTTTTTTAATATACATAATGTATGTGGGGGAATGTGATACTCGTTATCCAACCCTCCTGTTATGTTGCGGGTGGTCAAACTGACCTACGAACATAACTGCTGAGCAGGCATCACCTGAGAAATGAACATAACAGGAGGGTTCCCTCCTGTTATGTTCATTTCTTCATATCAAATATTTGTCTCATTTAAAGCAGTTATGTTCGTGGGTCAATTTGACCCGCAACATAACAGGAGGGTTAAGCAATCCAACTCGCCGGGTTCAGCGTTCTCCTCAAATGTAATTACCCTCCCTAGCATTACTTGTTTGGCTAACTTAGCATTCTACGGTGTGCCATTGGCACCTCACTCTGTCCTTGTGCTAACGGTACTCATTAAATTGCACACAACCGTTAACGTTCGGTTGGAACTGGTGTCAGCCAACGTTAGCTAAGCTAGCTCGTTTGTCGACAATTGTGGGAGAGATTGATTTCTTTTCGTAGATATAGATGCAGAATTATCTGTGTTTGCACATGTGAGTTTACTGAGTAGCTATCTTAGATAAACCCAGTGGTTTGATGAGTCTAATAAGATGACCAAGCCTCACTGATGCATGTGAGCTACTTGTGCACTTTTAATCGGAGGCGATGAAGCTGCAAAACTAGGCAAGTAAGCTAGGTACTACTGAAGTAACAAAATGTGGCATGGCTATGGCAAAGTGTCACTAGGCTCATATTAAAAAGCATTTACACCGCAAGCCGTTTATGCCATGCTGTAATTACGTCATGTGCGTCATCTGGCATAGTACACACCAGACATAAGGTTACTAGAGTTCACTGAGGTCTGCGGCTGTTGAAGCCAATGTTGGCTTTAGGCTTGAACCTTAACGGTATAGTCAGCAATTCTAAGTCATTACACATTTTGTCATATTCAGCTAAATTGTCCTCACATTTCTCTGCCTGGTTTTTCAGTTTGTGTGCTCCACAAACCCCAGTCGGTTGTGTGCTGTGCTCTATTCATATTGAGCCTGCGAATATGTACACGTTTATATATTGATACCAGTTTGTCTGTTTCTTTCTCTCACACCCAAGCACGTTAAACCATGATGGCAGACTGTTTGTGAACAGCACGTCCTCTCTGTGTTAATTTTTTTAAAACAACGCAGAGATCTGACTCTTCTAATATGTTATTAGCAAGCTAGTAAGGCTAGCTAAGCTAACGGTAGAATGCAGCTGTTGCTGTGGCCAGCACACTGTGTATAGCATGGTTGTATATGGACTGTTCTGCAAGTGGGTAAAGTTAATGCTATTTCATAAACTTCGATGATGAATGTTTGCCCCCTCAGTCCAGGGGAATACTGAACAATGTGTGAGAAAGCTGATCAATGTGATTTATGATCGGATTGAATTGTTTCGAATATTTTTTTTTTTCAACCAGCAAGAGAGGGTCAGGAAGAGAAAGATGTAGGAGGAGTGTAGCAGCCAGCATACTGCTGCTGTGGGAGAGCTAGTGCAGAAGGGACTGGTCAGATTAACAACACAACAGCACTATAACATACACATATGTAATAGAAAGCATAATATTTGACAAATATTAAAGTATGGGTGTGTTTTCTTTGCACAGAACATAAGCAAAGAAGTAGTTTTTCATTTTCAGCTGTGTTTGTGATCTCTGGAGAGTAGCTTTTTGTCTGTAAATGCTTGAGGACACAGCTCCATGTTTACTGAGAAGAATAAACTACATTCACTGTGATTGTTGTTATCAGTATTATATTTCCCAAAGGCCAAAATTTTATAGTTTATGAACCATATTAGTGGGATCAGTGATTTGCTGTTTTTTTTT
>NW_018128134.1:548083-555638 GCF_001952655.1 Monopterus albus
CATTTTTGTGTGGCAGAGCAATATAGATCTGTTGTAAATAATTTTCAGCACTAACAGTTCTGTCAAGGAGACAGTGTGACGATGGAGGATTTAGCCTACAACTCGGATTTCCTGGCTTTGGGTTCATTCATCTCTAATAACACTGGACCAAAGAGAAAGCACAGCTGGACAACACACATGGTGTCACTTCTGCCTAATAGATGTTACTAACAGCTGGCCAATAGCAACATGAGGCATGAAATTCCACATTATGATTGGTTCCTTTAGTGCAACAGAGACCATTGTACTGCCTCCACCCTGATCAGACAGCCCAGCCTTTTTCTTTGTTAATGTTAATGAAATGTGACATATCCAGGATGCCCATAGCCTGCTAATCAGCAATAATCCTATCCAAGGGATTAGAGAATGGAAAGCAGGTAAGATTCTATTTACAGCACATGTGCCTCCCTTCTTCCAGAGCGGAGCCATCTTTCAGTCTGTCTAGCATTCATTATTGAGGCCTATTAAAAATACACTGTGACCTTTTAGACATTTTTTTATTTTATACCTGCTGTCAATGGAGATCAATTTATTTAGGTAATTTCTCTGACAACAGGCCTTTTTTTGGGTCCTTGTTAAAGTCTTCTTCTACGGTTGGCTGTTCCCGTTAGGGGTCGCTACAGCGAATCATCTGTTTCCATCTAACTCTATCCTCGGCGTCCTCATTGAAGTGTTGCGCTGATAAGACAGTTCCTCTGACAAAATCTGGGTGTGTTTTTGATGTTATCCTAATCTGTCCTTTTCCTTTTGTGGTATTATGAAGCAGGACGGCCTGTGACTATCCACTGCTCTCTTCATGCCTTTCCTCTTCTTCTTCTTTTTTTTTTTTTTTTTTTTCTCTCCCCTGGTTTTGGTGTGGTGACATACCAGGAGCCAAAATGCTTAATCAGAGTGCTGTGATGATCTTCACTGGGATTTGTGGAGCGTTGGTGGTCATGGCAATGGTCTACTATGTCTATTGGTAAGATGACTTGGTGTGTGGCAACAACAGACTAGGATGGTTCCTGCCAGATTTATTCCAACTCATAAAAGAGAGAAGTCTACATCACACTTGGGGTCATTACTCGGTTGTTCACATTAGTAAGTGGAGTGCAGACCTTTGCAAGTCAAACATTTTTTTTTTTTTTTTTTTTTTTTAAAGACTGTACAACAATTAGAGGTGAGGTAGCTGAACTTTGCCAGTATTTAGCTGGCATCTGTTAAGGTGCATTTCAACAGTATTTTCTTATATCAGACTTGTTGCTAGCTATGTTTACATGTAGACATAGGAACTGTATTTAGGTGATGCAAAGCAGAAACTGCTGTCTGGCCATAAGCAGCTTTAACCCAGTCAGCATCTCTAATCTTTCAGCCAGGCTGAGGGGACACATAGGTGGGCCTTGCACCTTTAGGGAGTAGCACCTCTATTGGTTCTTTTCACAGTCAAACCCAGTGGTTTTTACTCTGGACTGCTTTAATCCCTTGTATTTTCCCTTGTACTTCACTGCAATACAAATATGGTCTTTATAAGAAAATTACTAAAGTTTGGTTAAACCCACATACAACAGGGACAGGGCTGTGTATTGGCAAGAATCTGGTGATTTGATACATATCAACACAGGGGTTATGATTTGATATATTGTGATACTATAAATAAGGTGATGTATTGCAGTTTTTAAACAAATTTTAGAAAAATTGTCATAAAATAAACAACACACCACCACATACATATAATCTCCTGTAAAAAAAAGTTTTCTTTTTTTATTCAGTAGAACTGAGATTTGCATTTGCCACAGTCCCTGTAACATCCAACAACATAACACTACTTGGCATATAAACTATTAGTTAAAAATTATACTGTGCTTTTGAGAATCGACACAGTATCACAAAATATAATATTACAATAGTCACATTTTGGCCATGCAACTGTTATCTGCTTACCTGTGATACAGAGAGTGACTTGCTTTGGCATTATAGCTTCTATAAATCATTTATGGTAGTTGAGATTTTTTTCACACAATGTATATTAAGTCCACTTTTGTACTAGTAGAGCCTGGCTCAGTGGGTTGCTGTTGCAGGAGCTGTGTAGGACACATTTCTGCAGTTTTCTACTTAACTTTTTTAATAATTGGATGCCCGAGGTGTTTGTAACATCCTCTGTATCTGTATTCTTTTAGCATTCATCAGTTTGGCTTTAAACAGGCTCATGAATTTGATAGATTTGTTTTTGATTTGACAGACTCAAAGCAGTACTATAGAAGATAAGGATCTGCTGTTTTCTAGATGTCTCCAAAGTGTCTTACTGAATTAAACAATGTAAATTGTTTATAAGTTCATTGCCACTTTGTTTATTAATTGCTTTTTGCTGTATTGGTACAGAGGTTTTCTGTTAGCGAGGTATGTTTGTACTCTGTCACTCTAATGATGTGAATGAAGTCTCAGCCTGTAGCTCTGACAGTTTAACTTTTTTGTAGATGAACTTTCATGAAATGCCATTGCCATAGGTTTATGTGATGACAGTTGAATAAAGTGCCAGACTCATTCACTATACATTAGACCTAGCACAGTGCCAGGGCCTACTACTTGCCATTTTTGTCGTCTACACATTAAAACTGATCTGGGTGGACTCTGGCTACTTCTTACCTTGCCTAGTTGATGGTGCACCAGTGAGATGTTTGTAACCAGTTATCCATATTCTTTTGATGTCTTCATGATTAATTAGTCTTTGCACAGTTTACATACATCTATGAATCACATCTTCGATATTCTGCTTCATTCAGGTGCAGCTGTGTTCAGCCCCTGCTTGGTCTGCTTATACTGAAGGCTAAAGCTGTCATGTACATTGAAGTAAAATGTTAACATTAGTGATAATGGTGAACATGCACACTCAAGTTCTCAGAGAAATATGTTGAATGCTGGTGGTTAGTTGCTTTCTGCAGTGTTATATTTTGAGGTGGCATGAATACACTCAAAGTCAGTATGACACATTTTATGCTATAAAGTCTTCATTTCAACTTGACTGAAATTTTGTGGTTATTCCAAGGTGTATGATTCATGAAAGCACAGAGAGCCTGCAGCATAAAGAAGTGACCGTGGAGGAAAATGAGGACAAAGTTCATGGCACGTTTGTCAGAGCTGTTGCACAGAGTTGAGTTGTCACAGCAAAACTTGGCCCAGGAACAACTTTGCTGTCTGCATGTGGCTAAACAACACAGGCTGAAATGTGAAGGGTTTTGCTATCTCTAGCAGTTTTCTAGTCTCCACAAGCTAATTGTGATACATTACTTATGAGAATTGATAATAATGGATAATCGTACTCTATATTCTTTGCACTAAGGCTGACAAATAATGAGTAGATTTTATTTTTTTCATGTAGGTCTGCGTTAACATTTCATGCATGCTCCAGGGTGTCATTGGCACAGCAGTGAAATAAGTCTTTGTATATGTTTTGCCTGTAATTATAATCAGAAGTAGTCATTATAGATGATTACAGAGGAGCAATAAGAGCGAGTGATTTTCTAGGCACTAACTGTGAAACATTTCTCTACTACCCATTCTAGACTTGCTTTAGTATTGTCCTTAATGCATTCATGTTCTTCCATAACACATGTACAGTATCAGTTGTATTTAACGGACACAGCCTTCTTTAATTCGTCAGTATTGTCTATTGTCACTTATCCAAAAGATGTTACCAAGCCCCCAAGTGAAATGTGCAATAATGTAACCCCTGCCACTCAGTCTCCCAGCGTGAACAATGTTCACATCTGTTCCACAATGCAGAGACAACTATGTATGTTTGTATGTACAATCCGAACCATACGGTGGTACATGCTGCACAAATGCTTGCACTTTAACAATGTCCTAACTCCAGAGGTTTAGAAACATTTTTGTGTTTGACCCAGGAGACTGAGCTGACGTTTATTATTAGGTTTATTATTTGTCAGGAATCAGGATAAAATTAAAGTCATGTCACTATATAACTGTTAGGATTTCATGGGTATCCGCTCTTTCGCTGCACATTTAGAGGTGTGTTTCTTTATGAAATTGCACTTTGTGTAATATTTGAAGGAACAAAAAGGTAGATGTCCTGTGAACATCTACCTTGGTGTGACACTTTTTTTCTCTTTTTTTTGGTTTTCTGCTAACACAGTGTAGCAGTTAATGCAGGTAACAGTACATATGCTGCTAGAACTGCACAGAGAGCCATGTAGAAACTGGGAGCAAACACAAGTTGAGCTCCCACAAACTTAAGTGCAATATTAATGCTTTGATTTTAAAGTGCTTGAATCAAAATAACGGGTTCATGGGTAAATTGTGTGATTAATCACAGGTTTGCTTCAAGCTGCTTTAGAATGGACTCTTATTTATTCATTTAGGTATTTGTTTTGTTTTAAGTGCAAGAAGACACTGACTTTATGGTAAAAATGAACAGATCCTTAGGGGCAGACCTGAAAATGTGTTTGTTTTTTTTGTTTTTTTGTTTTTTTTTTGTTAACTGGCTTAAACTAACACTTTATGGTGTTTTTCCATCGGTACAGATCAGCCTGCTTTAATCATGCCAAGCCAGGCAGGCACAGGTTGGCCTCTGGTTCCATGTGCTCCTACTGTATCAGCAGGGAACCAGCTTGGGTGCAGCCAGACCTGCTTCTTCTGTCCAGGGCCAAGCACCGCCTTAAACCGAGCTGGGACATCAAGACACGTGATTGGCTTAAATGTTACGCTGGGGGAACGTCCTTACATGGTCTACATTGACTTCTTATCATTTTACTGCAGCAAGATTTTAACAGTCTCTCATTTGGTCTTCTAATGATGGGTTAAAATAATGCCTAGTACCAAAGGGCTCCATGTTGCAAACAATGAGTTATTTTCTTAGTGACTGGTGCTGCCCCCATGTGATTAAGATGTGGAAGCTAAACAATGTGTTTTATGGTACAGTGGGAACCCAGCTGTGCTGATTTGGCACGGCTCTGCTCAGCAGGGCTGACCTGTACTGATGGAAAAACACCATTAATGGGCTTTAGTGCAGATCTGGCAACAGTCCGTTCAAAGCCAGCTGACTTCAGGTCAACCCATACAATGAGTAGAAAAAAAGGCTTGATGTTTTTGTCGATGGCCTTGTAGTGACATTGGTTATACAAACTGTCTCTGGCCAGAACATCATGTAATATGAGATGGTCTTTAACAAAACAACATCTAGTAGGCACTTGGCTGTTTGACAGCGCACATTATATACACATTATCATTGGCAGGTGCCTGCATAATACTTGCACATCTTTCCCTTGTGCATTCATTCTGTATATCTTGCTTCTATTTGATCAGGCCATCCCTGCTTTGATCAAACAAAGTCCTGGTCCCTACCTAGTGGAGCTCTTTGTCAGACAAGCACACATCCTTACCTAGGGGCAATTAAATGATGCATTAATTAAATTTGTCCTGTTAACCTGTTGCAGGAAACTGGAGCACTCAAAAGAAACTCACAGGCATCATGTTTGTCATGGCAGGCAGCACATGACGCACTACTCGGCATCTCTCAAGGCTGTGACTGTTTGGTACATTTTCTAGATCAGTTAGTCTGTTTAGTCAAACGTCTTCATATTTCTGTCTGTCTGATCTTTTGTCCAAAAGCTGAAGGTTTTTAAATAAAACTGATACAAAAGGCAAATTTTTACTGTTGAGAAACTATAATGACTAAAATTAAACCCCAATTCTATAAACTTTATGCTGCATCTTGTTGTATTTTAACACGTGCACAGTACTAACCACTGAGCTGCTGTGCTGCTGAGATCAAACTCAAGACAGCCACGAAAAAAAAACTCATTCATTCTCTTTGTGTAACGTGATTTTTGCCACCCATGCTCGTAACGACAGAAGCTATGTCTGTTCTGTGTGGTTAGCTAACACAATTCAACCCGTTTGATGAAACGAGCACATCCCATTTCATTAAATTCTGCTATAATAACACAGTCCTGTATCCTTTTTAAATTTATTTCTTTGTCCCCCCAACCTCTCTTCTGCTGTCTTTCTCAGGTCTGTAGTATTGGCTGAAGGACCGTGTAAACGCGGCTTGTAAGAGGATCCCATCGTGGTGAGAATCGGTTTTCTTTTAGAATTTCTGAAAACAGGATGTAAACAGGCCACATTGTTTGCCAACCTGCCTGTCTGTTATTTTACCCCATGCCCTGTTTTGCTCTCCTTTCCTTCCTACATCTCTGACTGAAGTTTTTGGCATTGCTGTGGCACTGCCTCCTCTGTTACCGCCCTTTCTCAGGTTGGCCGTAGTGTATAGAGAGGAGCCTACTCAACTCTCCAGGCTCCTCAGTCATGGCTCTGCTGACCTACCTGAAGAGCCTGTTCATCCTGCAGTTGCTGATGGGCTTTGTGTTTGTGGTGAGCGGCCTCATCATAAACTTCATTCAGCTCTGCAGCTGCATCCTCTGGCCTATCAACAAACAACTCTACCGCAGAATCAACTGCCGGCTCGCCTAATCTCTCTGGATAGATGACACTCTGAGGTTGTTGCTGTGAAACTAATTTTCTTTATTGCAAATACTCAGTTTTATATTTCAAAATATGTAAATAAGTGTAGCACCCTTCTCACTCTACCCAGGAGGGGCACCAACTAGACGAGTTAGAATGAGGGATGCTTGGGTTTGTTGAACCAAAATTAAAATTGATAACCCCTATAACTAGTAATGAGGACTTGTAGTATGGTGCTTGAGGAAGGAAGATAGACCCAGCGATGGCTTAATTATGAACGCATGGCTTAGGCCGGATTTATTAGACCAAGACAACTAAAATGACCTCTTATGAGTACAAAACCAATGAGTAAAAGAAAGAATGATAAAGGCAGTAACAAAAAGAACCAAGATTACCAGATCGGTTTCTACCCTCTAAATGAAATGTCTGCGCTCTCTGAGTTAATTAGTCACTAGCCCTACCACTGAGGCAGTCCCGGTCGCCCCGTTTAATTAGGTCCAGAACACCGTCTCAACAAAACACACAGTGCTCAGTCACTTAAAAGTTACTCACGACACTCTCTTGGGGTTATCGTTGCAGGCCTGTTTCAAACTTTTGAGTGCGACACATTGCGGCGTCCTCACAATTTGAGTGCGATACCAAGTGAAGCCCTCCCCAATTGAGTGCATCGAACCACGAAAACTTTAACTATTACCCGAACCCCAGAGTACGTTGCGAAAGAGATTACTCTCTCTCAGGGCCTCCTTTGGTAAACCACTATCTAAAACTTCGCCCCACTAACCCAGTTGGGCTCTCACCAGAGCCGGCTAGCACGGCTCAAGCTAAGCGCCGCTCACCATCCTCAAAGTCAGCTTACTATTTCCGCCTCACAGCTCCCACACGGCAAACCGGCTAGCTCATCCGGCAAAAGTTTGCCACAGTCTTTGTGCCCGGCCCTGGGCAAAGTTCTCCGTCTCTTTTCAGTCTCTTTTTTTTTCCTCTTCTCTCCCTCTTCCCTCCTAGCCACTTCTTTCTCTTTTTTCTTCATTACCCCCCCCCCCCATTCCACGAAGGCCACACA
>NW_018128134.1:556004-571584 GCF_001952655.1 Monopterus albus
TCAAAGTCACCTTGCTATTTCCGCCTCACAGCTCCCACATGGCAAACCGGCTGGCTCCGCCGGCGAAACTTTGCCGTAGTCTCCGTGCCCGGCCCTGGGCAAAGTTCTCCGTCTCTTTTCAGTCTCTTTTTTTCTTTTCCCCTCTTTTCTTTTTCCCTCTTCTCTCCCTCTTTTTCTCTCTCTAACTCTCCCCCCTCTAACTCCTTGCCACTTCTTTTTTCACCCCTCTTCCCTCCCCATCACAGCAGGTCACACAGATTGCCAGATTCCTTCGACCAATCACATTACTATGACTGCGTAAAGAGGGTGAACCTATTGTGGTAACCAATACAGCTCTCCCAGAATTGGCATTTACATCCCAAATACAATTAAAACTGTAACTGTTCCACAAATAAAATTAAAACTGTAGCTGTAACAACACAAGCTATAGTCATTTGTAAAAAGTACCAGCCCAGTATGTGCCAACGGGCTACATAAGAAAAGACATCACGCAGTGTGATGTCTGTCTAATCTTCAGTCTCCTTTTGGCTTTGAAATAAATCTTCACCCAGAGCCCACAATGTCACCTTGTCTGTTAGCGGTTTGGAGCTGAGCAAATAGTGTGTTTATCAGAGCTTATTCTACAGATGGCCACCTTTGGGCTAATAACAGTTGTAACTCGGAGGCATTATTAAAACAGTAATCACTTATTCACCAAAACCAGTAGTAATATAGTAATTTAAAGTGCGGTTGTTATTTTAGATATCATAAAGTGAAAGTGTTGTTAATACGTGATGTGTTGTCATCTTTTTGCAGAGCTAGTAATGATGCTGGAGTGGTGGTCAGGCACAGAATGCACCCTATACACAGACCAGGCTACAGTAGACAAATTTGGCAAAGAGCATGTCATCATCATTCTAAACCACAACTTTGAGATCGATTTCCTGTGCGGGTGGACCATGTGTGAACGATTTGGCGTCCTAGGGGTTGGTAATGTAGCAAAATATCACAATTTTTTTTTTTCCCCAAAAATCTATTTAGGCACACATTGTTATGTCTTTGTATTAAAGCTTGCCAACATGTGTTTCTGCTCTTAACGACTTCATCCTGATTGTGAGAAACCTGTGCTTTGTTATTAAACATGTACCTCTACCCCTGCTCTAGAGTTCAAAAGTGCTAGCCAAACATGAGCTACTGAAGGTCCCTCTGATTGGCTGGACATGGTACTTCCTAGAAATCGTTTTCTGCAAAAGAAAGTGGGAGGAAGACCGAAACACTGTTTTCAAAGGACTTGACAGGCTCAGAGACTACCCAGAATATATGTGGGTAGGTACAAATCAGTCTGTTGTCTGCAAGTGTGAAGGATTAGCAGTTTTTGGTTTATTTTCATGCTTCAGCATATCCACTTGCACCAACCATAACATGCATACTGTATATTTTCAACTTAACACCCACTCTAGTTCAGTTTTTGTATAAAATGTCTGAAATATCCCCTCAGGATTGACTTCATGGCAACAGACATGTCATTGTTTTTAGTGAAGTGTAGGTATGGTTGTTTCCATTCAGGAGTTTAAATGTAGAATGTGATGTTTTGTCTAAAGGACAAGAAATGATCAGACCAACTTATTTGAAAGTAAAAAAATGTGAGCACATCTATAATTTGTGTCTTAATCCCCCATTGCAGTATAAAACTGCAGTGGTGGATTATAAACTGGGAGGTAACATAGGTCAAAGGACATCCAGAAAGTCACCCTGTAAGATATTTACAGAGAGGAGTTTGGGGAAACATGGGAGTTTGTTTAAAAACCTGAATGACTGTGTGACTGCACTTTTCTGATTTGTGCTGTTACCTTGGTGAATACTATACTGCTAATAGGAACACTGACGAGACCTACAGAAATAAGTTCCAACTTGTGCACAACTGGAATTATTCTGTAATCATTTGTTAGCTTTTTTTTTACGTTTCAAAGGTTTAAAAAAATACTCTAACCTTCAAAAATACATGGAAATCCAGATGATGCCCTTTGAACCACTTTTTCATCCCTAGTTTGTTCTTGGCAGCAGTTGCTAAATTGCTTTCTGAGTGCACCAGCTGTGCTTAAAATCTCTCAACAAGAGGGTTTGTGTGTTTCCCCAACACCCTCACCCCATAAAATCTCATTACTTAGACTTTCCACTGTTGCCTAAACTGTGTGAGAAGTTTTTCACAGTAGTTCTTGCTTCACAGTCAAGTCATCTTACCTGGTGACAGCAGGCCTTGCTGTTTGTTATAGATCTTTCCTGAAAGTGTGAAGCACATTAACCTAAGAATTTTGCAATGATTCACTCAACCAGTTCACCAGATGAGATTAGCTGGATTAGCAGTTGATCTAATTACCTGAAGTCAAGTACAGTGCCTTGCGAAAGTATTCGGCCCCCTTGAACTTTGCGACCTTTTGCCACATTTCAGGCTTCAAACATAAAGATATAAAACTGTAATTTTTGTGAAGAATCAACAACAAGTGGGACACAATCATGAAGTGGAACGAAATTTATTGGATATTTCAAACTTTTTTAACAAATAAAAAACTGAAAAATTGGGCGTGCAAAATTATTCAGCCCCCTTAAGTTAATACTTTGTAGCGCCACCTTTTGCTGCGATTACAGCTGTAAGTCACTTGGGGTATGTCTCTATCAGTTTTGCACATCAAGAGACTGAAATTTTTGCCCATTCCGCCTTGCAAAACAGCTCGAGCTCAGTGAGGTTGGATAGAGAGCGTTTGTGAACAGCAGTTTTCAGTTCTTCCCACAGATTCTCGATTGGATTCAGGTCTGGACTTTGACTTGGCCATTCTAACACCTGGATATGTGTATTTGTGAACCATTCCATTGTAGATTTTGCTTTATGTTTTGGATCAGTGTCTTGTTGGAAGACAAATCTCCGTCCCAGTATCAGGTCTTTTGCAGACTCCATCAGGTTTCCTTCCAGAATGGTCCTGCATTTGGCTCCATCCATCTTCCCATCAATTATAACCATCTTCCCTGTCCCTGCTGAAGAAAAGCAGGCCCAAACCATGATGATGCCACCACCATGTTTGACAGTGGGGATGGTGTGTTCAGGGTGATGAGCTGTGTTGCTTTTACGCCAAACATAACGTTTTGCATTGTTGCCAAAAAGTTCGATTTTGGTTTCATCTGACCAGAGCACCTTCTTCCACATGTTTGGTGTGTCTCCCAGGTGGCTTGTGGCAAACTTTAAACGACACTTTTTATGGATATCTTTAAGAAATGGCTTTCTTCTTGCCACTCTTCCATAAAGGCCAGATTTGTGCAGTATACGACTGATTGTTGTCCTATGGACAGAGTCTCCCACCTCAGCTGTAGATCTCTGCAGTTCATCCAGAGTGATCATGGGCCTCTTGGCTGCATCTCTGATCAGTCTTCTCCTTGTATGAGCTGAAAGTTTAGAGGGACGGCCAGGTCTTGGTAGATTTGCAGTGGTCTGATACTCCTTCCATTTCAATATTATCGCTTGCACAGTGCTCCTTGGGATGTTTAAAGCTTGGGAAATCTTTTTGTATCCAAATCCGGCTTTAAACTTCTCCACAACAGTATCTCGGACCTGCCTGGTGTGTTCCTTGTTCTTCATGATGCTCTCTGCGCTTTAAACGGACCTCTGAGACTATCACAGTGCAGGTGCATTTATACGGAGACTTGATTACACACAGGTGGATTCTATTTATCATCATTAGTCATTTAGGTCAACATTGGATCATTCAGAGATCCTCACTGAACTTCTGGAGAGAGTTTGCTGCACTGAAAGTAAAGGGGCTGAATAATTTTGCACGCCCAATTATTCAGTTTTTTATTTCAATGCAAATGACATAGTTTTTTTGTGTTCAAATAAACAAACTAAACTGTATTTGCTTGGGCTCTTGTCTACCTACCTACCTGCTCAGGGCTCCAGACTGCGAGTGATCAGTCACATTTTGTGACCAAATTTATTTAAGTTGTAAATGACATTTTTCCGAGGTCTCACTGGGTGATGCGGCATAATAAACAGGTTGTACACGAACGACCGCTCTCACTGTAGAAACTGTGGCCAGACGTAACAATCTCTGCGATACTGTCATCACATTTATCTGCAGTTCTGTCACTTGCCCATCTCACTAAGCAAAGACTCAATTGAGTGTGTTGATTCACACTGACACCAAGACACACATCATCCCTGGACCCCTTTTTTACACTTCGTCTATTTTTTCCTTTGGTGCATTCGAAATGTAATCGCCACAGACAGCTGCTTTAATCAGGCAGATCACCTGTTAGCCTATTTATGTGCTGGAAATATCTCTTCTGATTGCTCAGGCTCCTGGTGTCACAGTTGTCCTCCTGCTGATAGACAGCTGTTCTGACAAGAGGCTGCATGGAGGTCAGAGTCATTGTGGATTGAACGGATCAAACGCTTTAGTTGCTCAAATGTGCTGCTCACATCTAATGAAGTCCAGTTTGAAGTTAATAGTGGCTGAAACCCACCATCAAGTCCTCTAAGTTGTAGGCTACTTGTAACTTTATCCCAAAAATGAGCTGGCACTTAGCCAGGTGAGTGAGAGAGCTGCACTGTGCATGACGTCCAACACAGACATTGCCAAAGATTCTTTTTCAGAAGGAAAATGGGCTACAAATAAGTCATGTACACAAATGGCAAAGCGTGCACGCAATTCATTGGTTTATACTTCAGCTGAAATATAATAGCCTAATCATCATCATCAGTGTCATCATGATAAGCATGCTGACTGCTAGGCTATGACCATTGGATGATAAGGTTATTTAAATGATTAACAAAAATACATATTCCTTAGCATTATGTTGTAAAACAGAGGTGGAGCACCAAGTCTGGCACTGGTGTCACCATCAGAGATTTGGTGGCACTATTGCCACTAGTATGAAATGTTAGTCTGGAGCCATTCCGCTGTATTACCACTGGGATAAGATGGTGTTACTTTGTGGTTAACATGATCAAACAAGCAGAAGTAGGGCAGTGAATGGCTTTTAAAGTGTGTGTATTTACAGAGGTCTTCTCCCTCCACAGTTTCTTCTATATTGTGAGGGCACCCGCTTCACAGAGAAGAAACATGAAATCAGTATGCAGGTTGCAGAGAGCAAAGGCCTGCCTCAGCTCAAATACCACCTATTACCCCGAACCAAAGGCTTCACCACCACACTGCAGTGTCTTAAAGGCATAGGTGATGTATATAAACACATACAAAGTTCATTTTGCTCAGACTGTTGTTGTTGTTCATAACTTTTGCCTGTTTTACAGTAACTGCTGTGTATGATGTGACTCTCAACTTCAAAGACAACCAAACTCCCACTCTCCTGGGCATTGTCAACGGCAAGAAATACAAAGCCGACATGAGTGTAAGGTGAGTACTGCTGATATCCTCCATTTACATCTGAATCAGCTGTTATTGTAATAATGATGCATTACTCTTCCAAATGCACTGAGTTTCTTCAAGTGGAAGATAATGAATGTGGTCTTCTTTCAACTGCATTTTTGTACTCGAACAATAAGAGGCAGTGAGGGTACCCAAAATGCTGGCGAGTTTCCCAGTGTGTTTATGGTTACAGAGCAATAACTGAGGGCAAGAGCACTTCTCCTGAGTAAGTAGCTGGTCACGAGATGGAAACACACTGGGATGGCATGTCTTTTTGTTTGGTCACCATAACTGAATTAGAGGAATATTCAGTTCAGGGATTTTTGTTCTTAATATCCTTATGAACACTAGAGGTATTTTGCTTTAGTTTTCTGGTAATGCTAATGAATTTGTGATATTACTCAAAACTAGAAAATAAAAACAATAATACTCAGCCATGTTTTGTGGAAACATGGCTGAGGGCGTCCTCTGGTGTTGAGAAACTGCTACAACAGGCCACCTGTGATGCAGTGTGTCATTATGGAACATTTTCTGTTGCACTCTTTGAGAAGTCCAGAGGAAGCTTCACTGTGCGTGCATGTGTATGAGGGAGCTTGATGAGATTGATCCTAAAATGTATCTTGCATCTTGTATTATGATTTTAGACTCAGTCATTAGCACTGAATGTCCTCATTTACTTCATCTGAAGAATCCTTTGTTTACCAAGAATGTTTAAATTGGGATGTGCTTGTTGTGCTTCTGAATAATGTGTATATTGAATTGTATTTATAACTTAAATGATAGTTATGGTGTCTAGTCATTGTTTGGATATTCTTTTCGACTTTTTTGTTTGTTTTTTGTTTTGTTTTGGTGTGCTGAAATATGTCATTCCCTTAGAAGGTGGGAGCACACATTCTACTCCACCTGCAACCTGTTATTCTTATTGAGATTATCTATGAAAATTCGAACATGTTACATAGATGTAACATGAGTGGGAGAAATAATGAAAAAGAGAAAAGAACTTGGCAGGCAAGTGGTAAATTAGTGTGATGTTTCATGAGTAAGAATTATGTCATAACCCAGTTCATTGCATTTTAACTTCACCTGAAGTTCACACCCTTCTCACAAAGAGCTCTCACTTCAGCTCCCCTTGCATCATTTTACTTACCCGCTTCAGTATATTCACCATCTCATCTAAATTTTGTGTGCTGCCCTTTGGATTTTCTCAAATGTTCATTATGCACTCATTTCTGAGTTTGAAGACAAATTGTAAATGGCATTAAAACCAAATGAGTAATCGATTTCATGTCTCCGTTTATGCTTTACTATCCAGGCGGTTTTCTGTGGAGGATATACCAGAGGATGAGCAGGAGTGTGCCAACTGGCTGCACAAGCTTTACCAGGAGAAGGTAAAACTGAGGAAAGCTGACATTAAAACCACAGTCCATGATCAAAAGTTAAATCGGACCATCACAGAAATCAATATAAACACAAGGTTGGAACCCCTGTCATTGTTGGAATCTTTGTGTACACAAGCCAGAGCTGGACAAATTAAACACTACCAGTGAAAAGTTTGGACACACTTCCCCATTGAATTGAATGGCAAGTGTGTCTCAAATTTTGAACATGTTGTCTAGTGCTATAATATGTTCGTTTGTTTTTTCTCCTTTGTACTAGACCAACTGGTTTGTGAATAATGCATAAACACAAAAACAAAGTTCCCTCATACTTAAATATGGTGCATAATTTGTGCTTTGATAAACAAGTCAGTGCTCTAATTTCTGACCAAATTACATCAAATTTGTAGACACTTAAGGTGTTTGGACTTGCATGCCATATATTTAAGTCTATTTTTGTAACGTATGCATGCTGACTGGACATATATTGCATTCTTTTTAACATGAAATGTATTTGTGAGAACATTTTCAGGTGTGATGCATCACTTACAGCATTTATTATTGTCTGTAAGGTATGAAGGAGGTTATTTTGTAAGATCAAATGAAGAGATGCAATACAGGATCAATTTATACTGTGCCAATCAATTCTCCATGCTCCTCACAGGATGCCTTACAGGAACTCTACAACAAAGAAGGCAAGTTCCCTGGGCCAACAATAATCTCACATCGCCGTCCATGGACACTGCTGAACTTCTTTTTTTGGGCCACACTGCTGCTTTCACCCCTCATCAACTTTGCTTGTGGAGTGGCTGTCAGTGGCTCCCCTCTCCTCATAATTGCTTTTATAATCTTCCTCATCATAGGTGGGTAAACTCTGCACCAGTGACTAAAATAGAAAGCCTTATGTAGGGATTGACTGGGAGACCGTGGCTTTGTGACTTTACCTGGAGGCAATAAATGAAATTCATAGACATTTGGATTATTTTCTTCATTGACTTAGTTTTTTCTTTGCTCTCTCCCCAGCCTCCGTAGCTATCCGCCGCCTCATAGGGGTCACTGAGGTGAAGACAACGGGCTCCAGTTATGGCAACCAGGAGGCCAAAAAACAAAACTAAAGTTTGTCACATCACGACTCCAGTATATAACCGTTTCTGTGCAGTCACCCTGCTGTGTCTCACCCCCACCCTACTTCATTCTTCTCCTACTTTTGAGTCAGTTGTAGGCTGGGGAGGAGACCTAGCTTTGAACACATAATAGACACTAGTGCTAGAAATACTAAGGGTATTAGTGAAAGAGAGCATGGAAGGGCTGGGTGTCCAAGCTCTCTGAAGTAATGCAAAACATGAGGGGAGATGCTGTACTGTATTTATCTGTATCTTTGTTAATCTAGCTAGTCCCATCCATCCCCCATTAAATCCCAGTAGCACCTAAGGTTAAGCTCCTAACTTGTCGAAGGTCACATGATCAACCAGTCAGCCCATTTCCTGCTCTGCATTTGCCTACTTTGGCTTCCTGTCAGTCATTGGCCAATCAGGGAGTGGTGATATGCTCATTCCTCCTGCCCACAGAATACAAACCATCTCTGAATTTTTTTTTTATCATAGCATCCATCCAGGGACAATGTGATAACAGCAATCTGTTACATGCCAGACATCTCCCTCCCTTTTTTTTTTTCACCAAGTGGGGCTTGTGATGGGAACTGGTGCCTTGAGACCCAGTCTGGTTTTCTTAATCTTAGTCATTTCACTTGCATCACAAATGTTTAGCATCTAACCTCTAAGTATTTATCAGTGCAGCTAGCTTTTGTTTTTATGTGGTTGTGGTTGGCAATTTCCACTACAATAAAAAATATGATGGTATATTATTCTGTAAATTTGTGTTGCTGATGGTGCACAGGTTGTTGTAAAGGTATAGTTGAAAAACTGTTTTGAATGTAAATAATGGTGAAAGCCACCCTCATTGGCGGCGTTAGATTATCTAAGAAATTGGCACATTGCTTTTGAGTTTTTCAAATATCATGTTATAGAGTTTGAGCACAACCAGTGTGATTCAGATGATTCCCATTGTGTTTTGGGTTAGCAGCAGACGTCTCAGGCAGAAATCTCAAAATACAAATCCCACATCATCTCCAGATACTGTATCAGCAGGGTAAATTAATCTTGTGATTTTAGTGAACTGACCTGTTAACTCTGCTTTTGAGAGGCTGGTGTCTGTTAAAGTACAACAAGGGCTCTGAATGTGAAAACTGTCCTTTTCAAAGATGCCTACCACTTGTTATAGGCCTCACCACCAACACCCATGGACTCATTGTGACACATTTCAGTTCTCTTTTCCAGTAGCTTTTTACACAAATAGGATATATATATATGTTATTTATCACTTTTAAAACATAATTGGACCATCTCTGGCGCCATATTTTGTTTTTGTTTTGTTTTTTATTCAGTCAGCAATCTCAGTCTGAACACTGAAGCAGTTAAAAATGCTTTTAAATAGCAGAAAAAGGCAACCAACTTTCTTCATGTAGCCTCACAGCTGTTGGCATATTATTTTGCTTTTCCAATATAGACAGTAGTAGTCATGGTTTAACCTTTGCCTTAAATCAAGCTTGCTCAGGCAAGGGAGTGCTTATTCGCCACCCCTTTAAAACAGCACCCACCTCTTACCTTCTGTGTTATGTTTGAATACTCACCCACTCTTCCTCTATTACGGTAATGCATGGTGGAGTAGTGTGCATTCATTTGGTTCAATCATCCACATGAATGTACAATTGAAAGCCATTTTTAGAATTTAAAGTGGAAAGCTAAGATGATGTCAGTGTGTTAAAGGTGTCTTTGTATAGTTTGTTGGTGAACTTGCCATTTTTGCATTTTCAAATTCGTTGTCCCAGACATGATTGTTTCTCATTGTGTCTCAAATGAAATGTCAGTTGCTGCAGTACAGGAGTGGATCTCCTCCAGTGTGACGAGCCGAAATCCCTCACCCCCAAATACAAATGGGATGTTCTTTCCTCCTTTCTCCTCACCTCTGGCATCCCACGCCACATGTAGTATTGTTTATAGATTTGGCTTTACTGGTTGTTTTGGGATTATCACTCAGTAACAATATGTTGTATACTTTTTGTTTATGTAAAGTTTTCTCATCCCAGACAGATGTCATGCAAGCCTTAATAGACAGTGCTGCTTAATTTTTGTATGAAAACATACAAGTTTACTGAGCCCCTGTTGTAGTGAAGGATTGAAAATTGAAAAATATCCTCCAGTACAGCGAGCAAGTTTCTGGGATTAGAGAATGAGAATGCAAATTAGAAAAAGTTGGCTCTTGTGCAAGAGAAATCAGTCCACCTTATTTTTGTTTTTTATTTTACACAAAGTTACTTTAAGTTGCGTTACTTCAGCTATGTGCTTTGGGTTTTTAGAATGTTTTTCCTCTAATTCCAACATGCGGTCCAGTCATAACTGTCACTCAATTTTTCAAAGCAGAATGGATGCTGAGATGTTCAAACAAGTGTTAGGAAAACCTTTTTCACTGGATGTTTTTTATTCAGTAAAGAATTCAGTTCACTTGTGGGTGTTTTGTTTTTAATAAATTGTCAACTAGATTCAGATAACATCACACATTGACACCACTTTTTTAAATTGTTCATCACTTATTCACAATTTTCATTTCAATTATAGTAGATATAGCTACATGTAGAGACTGTAAAACTGAAAATATGTATGTAAAGTAAATGATGAATGTCAAATCTGCTTTTAGAAGTTGTAGAGATGTATTCAGTTCTTCTTTTGTAGTAGACCTTTTGAATTACATTAAACAAGTTTCCATCAGGTGCCCAAGGGACATTTTGGGTTTACTATATAGTCACAAGAATGCGACAGGGTGTTGACTATAAATATGTGCATAATGTAAATGACAACAGTGTCATTCAGCGTTAGAAATGGCAAATATGCTCTTCTGTTCTTTTGCAATAGCTTGTTTGAATGATGGCGCCATGGATTCAGGCTACAACAGACTGTACCACTGATGAAAGAGCAGCAACAGAAGATGAGTTAAAATGAGCTAGCCTCCTGGGTGCTAAGGTTATTAAACTCAACAATGTCTTACCTATGAGGCTTGGATCTGTAAATACCTTCAGCAATGTTTCTCTTCTAATTAAAGCCAGGCGGAGGGCTGCAGTCAGAGACTATGCTTAGGAAGCATTTTTCAAACTTTTGCAATTAATCATTGTGTCTTACTGTAGTCAGTTACTTTTTGCATGATGTGCAATATTGCACAGTCACTGAATCCAGTTAATTCTGACTCAGGGACTACTACAGACTGGCAGTGCAAAAGGTCAGCTGTGGCATTACCTCTGAATTTGAATCTGAATAAAAAAGGCTTTCTGGGGAAGCTGAAAATGTGATTCTTGTTTTTGTTAACACTAAATATTTAAGTATTATGGCCTTAAGCCAAAAAGGGACTTGTATCCTCCTGATACCAAGACATTGTCCATAGGTGGAGCATCTTGACTCTTCCTTATCTGCTAAGTCAGCCACATAGACTCAAACTAACAGATTAGCATTTACTACTCAGTTCTTCAAATTAATATCCAGATCAGAGAGAGCTCAACCAAAAAAGTCCTATTTTTAAATAAGTTTTGGGCCCATGCAGGGATGCCACGTTTGAAGGCCATGATATGCAATCCCCTGGACATAGGAACTTAGCCTAACCTCTCACACTAAGGTGGCATACTTGAAACCTTTCAAAGCTTCAAACACTGCTTGGGGTTTTTAGGTGGAGATATTCACTCAGTCATTAACTACCCTGAACCTGTGAACAGAGTCCCCCACAGACCACCACCTTTTATTTTATTAATTCAAGACTATAACCGTGATCTTTCCAAAATTTATAACAATCTGCAGTTATAGGCAACTACCTCCTTAAACCTTCAGATGTTGCTTTAGCAGCCAATATACTTTGGGTTTGAGGAAGTGTTTAATTTAGTATGAAATAACCTATAAAAGCCATTACATTGGACACGTAAGACCATGGTTTCAGTGCACAGTATTTAGCTGGCGTTAGCATCTTAGGATCAGACACCTAATTTATAATATCTAAGTTGGAATAAATACATAGTCACCTAATTTAAATAGAGAATTTTTGATGCAACTCTAAAATTGAGTGAGTTTGGTTTAAATAGTTATCACTACTTTATTCTTGATAGGTTAATCATGTATTTTACTTTGTGCAATAACCATCATATGCACCTTTAAATATCCTTATAACTTCTAACACTTTACTATAGTTGACTTTAATAAAGATAATAGAAAGGGAGAGAGAGAGCAGCAAGGAATAATTCAACTAACTTGGTGAACATTTTACTGATAGTTCAGTATCAACATAACTGTGACTTGCCAAACACGTACATAATGGGAAATGTAATCCAGTCCCAATCACATTTGTTTCACCTATTTGCAGTTGCAAATTAGCTGTATATAAACCTAATTTCTAAGAGACAGGGTTGCACAAATACATAATTAACACACATATACAGTTGTGATGACCTTATCACCTCTTTTGGTCAGCGTAGTCAAAAACCAGGCCAAGGTGCTTTCTGTGGAAGCATTGTACAAAATACACTGTAAAGCACAACTCTGTGAAAAAAGGCTTATGTTTCATGATCACATAGTTATTAAAAGCCACACATTTTTGTACATTATATTTTGAGCGTCTTGTTTTGGACATGTTAATTTATGTTAAATGAGATGCAATTGATAAAATAAAGCACAAGAGGGAATAGTTTTGGTCTGCTTTTCATACTGTGTAATATTCCCTCTAAATTGCTTTCTTGAGTTCCATAACTCACCACTGTACTGTACAACATTGAATGGTTATGTATAAATGTCACATTGTCTAATGAATAACACTACTGGTATATGTATCTGCTTAGTTCTCCAGATTCACAGTATTCACTATTCATTAATTTAGTCTAAAAACCTAACCTTTACAACACATTAAATTTTTAATTCTTTTTCTTATTTGTGTTAATTTGAAACCATATATGAGGGGATTGATAATTGGGGGGAAAAGTAGAAATTCTATTGCCATATAATTCTGGACACTTTGTGATAACTGTACTGAGCCAATTCGCATGTACAAGAAATCAAATAGCAAAGATACAGCAAAAACTGTTAAAGTGAACAAATGTGGAACACATGTCTGCAGAAACTGATGCATGTTCTCTGTAGATGTTAGGCATGATTTGATTATATGTATGTAAGTCCAAACAACAAAAAAAACATGGGCAACATAAAATGTATAATTAAAAGCTGGAATAATAATTGTTACTATGGAAGTAGAACAAGCTAATTTAGAAATTAACCAATTAACACAATAGATCTTTGGTATTTGTGAACCACATAACCTTGTTGCTGTTGTTACTGTGCTCATGAACACCAGATACAAAGGCGCAAGCCAAGCAAAACACACAAATACACAAACTCTTTGCTTAGTCATTACAGAGTGGTACACCAGAGGTCGACATATAGCTACATATCTGTCATAGGCCATTAGAGCCAGAAAAGAGAAATCAGCACAAGCTGAAGAGAGTAACACAAAACCCTGCAGGAGACATCCAGCATAAGAGATGACATGAGTGGAAGACAAAAGATCCTTCAAGAATTTGGGATAAAATCCAGTTGTCCCATAAAGTCCATTAATACACAGGTTACAGATGAAGATGTACATGGGTTCATGAAGGATTTTATCTAGAATGATTGTTGTAATAATAATCCCATTTACCAACCAAATCACAAGGTAACACAATAACGTGAGAGTAAAGAGAGTGACTCTGTAGTTTGTTGTGCCATTTAACCCTGACAGAGTAAGCATAGTGATATCGGAAACATTATCCATCATAAATTGTTGCATGTCATTTTAAGACTTCATATTAGGAATTGCATTTGCAATGCATAGTGTGTTGGAGAAAAAAAGGCCATCCTATGTGACTACCCATCACTTGTATTTTATTTAACTGCTTCTTTATATTTTCTCATGGCAGAAATATTCAGTGGCACTGGTAGCATGGGACTTCAGACTTCCAATCAGCAGCGTTGGGAAGGTTACTTTCAAAACGTAATAGGTTACAGATTACACTATTTCCCATTCAGCCATTCACACGCTGGTGATATTTACATTGATGAACAGCAAGTCTATGTTGCTCTTTTCACTTGTGTTTTTTAACTTGTATATATTTTCTATTTATTTTGTTTTTATGTTGTGTGCATCGGGGGCCATTGGGCTGGAGTCAAATTCCTTGTATTTTTGAGATACTTGGCAAAGTTTATGCTTATGCTTACATCAGCAGGAGCAATGAAGTAGTGCTGTTCCAAAAAGAATGAATCGGTATATTAATAATAATCAGCTTTATTGGCCAAGTATGTTAGACACAAGGAATTTGTCTCCGGTACAGAATCGGTACCATACACTTTGAATTAGCATCTTCAATACGAATTGAATTTATGTTATATATAATATAAATTTATTTAAACATGCGAATCATGGTGGTGTATACTAACAACAAGAAACCGTTATATGTTGTGCGCAAGTCCCAGTCAGTTCAAGGACACTGACATGTGGACTGGGACTCAAACCACCAGCCCTCCGGTTAAGAGATGACCTGCTCTACCTCCTAAGCAACAGCCACCCCTACCAATAAACTGAACTGAATTGGTATAATGCCAAATCACAACAATACAGAAGCCACAGAGCCTCAGACATACAAAGACATTTAATTAAATGTCTCAAGGAGCGATTAAGGGAGAGATTTTAAACATGACAACATCCTGACAATGTTTTTTCTAATTTCTGGTAACTTCAGGCCATATACGAGAGGGTTCAAAAGTGGAGGAATCATTACAAACTCCAATGATACGACTACAGCAAAAACTGGGCTTAGTTTTTCAAGATTAACAGCGTTGGGAAGGTTACTTTCAAAATGTAATAGGTTACAGATTATACTATTTTCCATTCATCCATTCACACACTGGTGATATTTACATTGATGAACAGCTAGTCTATGTTGCTCTTTTCACTTGTGTTTTATATTTTCTATTTATTTTGTTTTTATGTTGTGCGCATTGGGGGCCATTGGGCTAGAGTCAAATTCCTTGTATTTTTGAGATACTTGGCAAAGTTTATGCTTATGCTTACATCAGCAGGAGCAATGAAGTAGTGCTGTTCCAAAAAGAATGAATCGGTATATTAATAATAATCAGCTTTATTGGCCAAGTATGTTAGACACAAGGAATTTGTCTCCGGTACAGAATCGGTACCATACACTTTGAATTAGCATCTTCAATACGAATTGAATTTATGTTATATATAATATAAATTTATTTAAACATGCGAATCATGGTGGTGTATACTAACAACAAGAAACCGTTATATGTTGTGCGCAAGTCCCAGTCAGTTCAAGGACACTGACATGTGGACTGGGACTCAAACCACCAGCCCTCCGGTTAAGAGATGACCTGCTCTACCTCCTAAGCAACAGCCACCCCTACCAATAAACTGAACTGAATTGGTATAATGCCAAATCACAACAATACAGAAGCCACAGAGCCTCAGACATACAAAGACATTTAATTAAATGTCTCAAGGAGCGATTAAGGGAGAGATTTTAAACATGACAACATCCTGACAATGTTTTTTCTAATTTCTGGTAACTTCAGGCCATATACGAGAGGGTTCAAAAGTGGAGGAATCATTACAAACTCCAATGATACGACTACAGCAAAAACTGGGCTTAGTTTTTCAAGATTAACACGACTTAAA
>NW_018128134.1:573276-579950 GCF_001952655.1 Monopterus albus
CTGTTCCAGACATCTTTATATCCCACTGTATTCAAATCTCCTGCTTCCTCCTGCGACTCCCTTCATGGGAAGCGGTATTATCCAAAAATACATGTCAATGTTAGAGTAAACACACACAGACATTGCAACTGATTAAACATAGTTGAAGGTTACATTCTTATTCAGTTCAATTATATAAAATAGTGTCCATGCTTCAAACCCAGTGTAAGTTATTTACCATAAATGCATAAAGATACAAGGGCTTTTGCTACAATACATATTCTTATATGTGCACAGTGAACAATCATTAATATGAGATAGACATACAAACCAGCCTTACATCAAAATGTCTAATAGCTACATTGGTAGCAATGCAAAATGCACTAGTCTAATAATAACACTTCCAAAATAGTGACTTTCCAACGTTTTTCTGGATCAAAAAGTGTGACATGGCAACATCTCTCTGCCAGCAAAAACAAAAGACAATGGCTGACATTACTTATAGATGGTTCAAGAGCTCATGGCATGCTTTGCCTTGTTTTCTGAATTATCTTAGATGGCACCTAAAGCTCAAAAAATGAAGCATATGTATGTTTTAGTATTTCTATGCAGAAGCTTCTCAGTTTATACACGTTTCCACGAACGTTTCCACAGTGCACTTCCAGAGAACTGATCCTGAAACCGTTGTGGGCATTCCAAATATTAATTATCCTTTTAGCTCTGTTTTAGTCTCAACCGGCTCCTAAGGAAAATATTTACCCAGGAAGCTTTCCTGGGTATGTAGTGTCTCTCTATCTTGGTTGTTGTTTACATTGCTTCTCCTGGTCACCTGTGGGTGATATCCACTCTGTTACCCTAAGACTCCACACAATACATCCCAGTGCATGACTGAGTTAGGATATCTGTCTTTTAAAATAAGAATCTCTGTGTATGAAATGTGCCTTGCCTTGGAAATGTTTCTTTCAACACTAACACCTGCATCTTTTAAACTGTGGACATTTCTCTGGTTTCATAGCAAATATTACATATTAATATATTCAGCTATGCATGTTGTTGCTAGGCAGCACAAATATGGGCACTTGGGAACATTTCTTTGCATGTGGACCCTGGCTGGCCACTGTAGAGGGTGTTGTTTACTGTCCAACCAGTGACCAAGAAACCACAAATGCTGGTTCATATGTGTATTTTGTGGTCAGCCATGCAGGGGGTGGAATCATGGGTGGAGATGAGCAAAATAAAATAAAATCACTTTTAAAGGGCTAGCACACCTACAGCGCGTGATCCAAAAGGTAGCACACATCAGTGCAAAACTTCAAATCACTAAAAACAAGCACATAGCCACATTCATACTCGGGCTGGAGCAGGGCATGCTGGGGCAGAGACTGTGAGTTATTGTTCTGTTCATGTTATGTTATGGGGGTGGAACAAGTTAGCTGGAGCAGAGCACTATGACTGAGGGGTCTGATGGGGTTTATGGGCTTCAGAAACTATGTATATAGTTATGTGTGTGTGTGTGTGTGTGTGTGTGTGTGTGTGTGGATAATACTGTAAAAGGTGGTACTGTGTGGTCATGCTGTGTATGGGGCACACTGTTGAGCACAAAAAACTAATTCTGTTTCTGGCTTCCTTCTTCATGTAGCCTACATTATGTTTGTGTCACAAGTGGGATGGTGAAGAGCCATGGGAGCTGACAGACCCAAGAGGAAGTGCAACCAGTAGCAGAAGTCCCCTGCAGCCACTGGGGAATCACCTGCTACCCTGCTCTCATTAAGAGCTTGCCAAAACGAGTCTAGGGAGCCCCTCCCAGGCAGGATGGAGGAACCGCGCAGAATTGCCAGCACCACAGTCTCACCCAAAGGCAACGCCAGCTGACCCAGAGCGGCAGACTGTCTAACCTGTGCTAGGGGCAGCCGGGCCACCTCCTAACCAGAGGCTGACCTGCCCAAGAGACCGCAGCATGGAGCCAGGGGCCGGCTGGCTGGCAAGAGACTGTGAAGCAGCCGTGCTACAATGGGGACAAGCTCTTGAAGACTTATCTCATCTAAGTGCATTTCGATGTGCAGCTGAATGCCTGGCCCCCAGAAGAAGCAGCAATCCATGTTGGCTTTGTCAGTCTCTGTCCTGGGGAATAACTGGCCAGCCATGGAGAGGGCACTGCAGCACCAATTTGGCCAGCAGGTCCTAGATGATGCCAGGGACAAGCTGGGCAGCAGCTGGTGCAAGGAAACAGAGACAGTGGGTGCCAATGCCACCGACCATTACCTCTATGTGCACCATGGGTATCTAATGGTCAGTGACGCTGTGCTGGAAGAGCTTGCCCTTCAGACTTTTATCCGAGGGCTCCAGCAGCACATCTGTGTCTATGCACCATCCACACTGACCACAGCCCTGGCCAAGGCAGAGCGAGTTGAGCACATGCTGTGCTCCCCCAGGCTGAAGCACCAGGTGTAGCAGATGGACCTCAAGAGGACCAGCAAGGAGGTAGCAGGGGCCACCAGGGACAATGGTGGATGTGCTGGGGCTATGCTTTACCTGGGTGCAGATGCTGTAGCTCTCCACACTGCCGGTAGGGAAGGACTGCGCCCAACTGCGATGCTGGAACGGCCAGCCAGAAGGTTATCTACACCACCAGGGCCAGCCAGGAGCTCATCCACACCTACACCGCTTTCCTGGCGAGGGCTTTTACAAGTGGAGCTATGGAAGTAAGAGGAACTGGCGCAGTCGGCACACTGAGGACCCCGATATCCCCACACAACAGGCAGCAGCCCTGCAGACCTTTTCCACTGCCAGCAGAGGTTGGGGCTCCCATAAGGGTTGGAAATGGCTGACCCAGCGCTTGCATACTACCTGGCAGCAGGACCAGGTGGGGGCACCAATGGACATGGGCCCGTGCCAGACTTAGGCCCAGGATGCTTCCAGCTCATGAAAGAACATTTTCCCTGGTGCGCTGGTGTACAGCTCTGGACGGAAGAAGGGCTTATCCCCACAGTGAGCGAGCCAGTGGAGCAGACCCTGTACTGTACTGAAAAGACTGTTTGATGTGATGTACAGGGTGAGACTGAGTAAGCGAAATCGGGTGGTGCTTCACAGTAACAGGTTAGCACCATACCAACCCCTTTTTTGTTCAAATTGTTCAGTGGGATCTGGCAGTGGAAAAAGCTATGACAAACTAAAAATTTACTTTGACCAAAACATCTTCACTCAGGACATTTATGTTAAATAATACAAGACATCTTGCTTTGTCCACATACATTTGCAGCAGTGACACCAATAAAGTCAGTTTTTCTGAGTGTTATTGAGTCACATTGTGTGGACATTGTAAAACCTAGGTATTTTAGGTACACAGTAACAGCTTTGTTTAAAGTTACTTATGTTTATTAAAATGTCAAAAATTGTCTTATTGATTATCCTCTGTCTTTTTACTTTAGATGTTGTTACAGAACCATGATACAATGTGCCATGAAAGGCAATATTACCCGCTGGTGGGATATGGCAGGACACAATAGTCTTTATTGTCAGCAGAGAGAACTGGTTCATTGACCAATATTTGCTGGTATATTTCCACTGGAACTGTCCCACTGGTCTTTCACTCAAAGATGTTTCCTCTAATGACACCATGAAAATTATAGTTTTGGTTTTGATTCATATAATTTGAAGATTGTCATATTCATGAAAATTTCAAACACGTTAAATGCTTGCATTAATTAGCACTATTACTTATTGCCTTAGTGTTAATTTATATTCATTTACAATTTAATACTTTGATAATGGTCACTTAAATTATAAATGGAAATCAATTAACACACAAGGAGGAACAGCAGTGCACCTCAAACACCTCACCTTTAACATCCTATTTGGATGATGCTGATTTCACCAGGCAGTTACACATAGAGTCATAGCCATAAGCAAAACAGTAATGACAAATCCAACAATATCACTGTTAATGAGCTGTGGGGAAGTGAACACAAATGTATCAAACAAACTTTTTTTTCTTTCATGTGGAAATTTGTCTTTCAGCTCATTACCATTACAACAGCCTGACAGAGGAGACACAACAAGAGAATCACACTTTTTTCTGCCAGATATTGATTTCGAACTGATTAAACCTTCAGTCTCAATTTTATCCTTTGATTTACCATCATGAATAAAGATAAAATTTGATGTCGAATTTTAGTCAGAATCAGTCCATAAATAATAGGGTTGAGTATAGGTGGGATCAGGAGAAACTGTATGGCCATGAAGTTCTTCACACTCTGTGGCACAGATGCTGATCCATACCTTGAATACATGAGGTCAAACAACAAAGCAGCTGTGACATTCAAGAAACACAATAAATGTGGCACACATGTCTGTGTAAACTTTCTCCTGCACTCTCTGAATTTTAACGCTGATTTTACCAGCTGCACATATGAAACTAAAATGAAGAGGAAATGTCCTACATAGAAGGAAATAAAAAACAATCCAAAAATGTCATTAACTCTGGTTGAACTACAAGCAAGTTTAACAACTGCCCAGTTCTCACAGTAGAGTTTCTCTATGTGTGAGCCACATAATTTCAGTGTAGATGTCAAAGTTACAACCATAAGCTCGAAGCACAATGGTACAAGCCAGGACAAAGCAACTAACACAGCAGTCCTTCTCCCTGACATTACAGAGTGATACTCCAGTGGTCGACATATGGCCACATATCGGTCATAAGCCATTAGAACTAAAAAAGAGTAGTCAACCACTGTATAGGAGTAAATAACAAAGATTTGGAAAAGACATCCAATATATGATATTACATGAACATCAGACAGAAGATCAAAAGCAAATTTAAGGTAAAAACCTGCAGTCCCATAAAGTTCATTAATAAACAGGTTACACAAACAGATGTACATAGGTTCATGGAGGTTCTTATCCAGGATAATGATTAAAATGAGAGTCACATTTAAGACCAGAATGACACAGTAACTTAATAAAGTGAGAGAGAAAAGTGTGACTCTGTAGTTGACTGTTGCTATTGAAGCCAGACAATGAAAATACAACTATAATAGATGCATTACTCATTTTGAAACAACCATCTAAAACAAAACATTCAGACTGATGAACAGTATTTAGAGGACATGATGCAATGCTCTGAAAAAGTTGAAATGTTCACTGTTTGTCAGTGTGTGTCCATTTCCCTGAGTGTTGCACACAGCTGAGTCGTGAGCTTAGTCCCTCCTTAAATGCAGTTGTGTGATAGAGAGTTAAAGCCCTGACGTCATGTGAGGACTAGCTTCTGTTCTGCTCCTGGAACTCAGTCCAGTGTCTTATTGAACATTTCCTTCATCTGCCTTTCTCAAAAAGATGAATGATGCACTATTACTCAACGCATATAGTTACACTGACAGTGGCCTAAGGCCTGTGATTACAAAGGAGGGATTACACTATGCTTTACTGCATTTACAATTGTCGTGTATAGAATTAATTCACAGGGAGAATCACTGCAGTGCCAATCATCATTTATTGAACAATATATTGTAATAATGGATTCAGAGGGCGAGACACAGGACCACCTTGATTTTTGGGTCTCTGCAGAGTTTTTGTCAGTCTTCTGAAGTGATCACATGCACCCACACGCTCTCTAAGTCTAAGTCTGTCTGATCAGCTTTGCAACTGACTATATAGCTATTTCCCAACCACCTGCAATTTGTCAGTCTTGACGTCCATCGGGCCCCCACCCTTCTCACTTCTCTATTTTGGGACCCCCCTACAGCCTGTACTGAAAAACAGGAAACTTGACCCAATGTTCCTGCAGAGGCTCTCACAAAAGAGCAGAGAGTTTATCTCTGCATCAATTGGCTGATAACCATAATCAAATAATAATGTTTATTCCAACTCATTGTTAATGAGTTTGGGGAAAATGACAACAAATTAAGGTCAAAGCCCCATAACTGTGACCTTCAGATTATTAACACTACAATACCCTGACAGATGCGGTACAGTATCAGACACACAGAAGAGTGGTCACATCTAAAGCTTCATTTTAGTAAAATCTCAGTTTAAGCCCTTGACCTGCCATCATGGACAAAGATATCGATTACATCAACACCCAATGTTTGAGGAATAATGGGGTAACAACCCAGAGACTTGAAATGTAATTATAATCCAAATATTTTTTTAACTATATGGTACCTATTCTGAAATTACATTTTATGTTCTTGATAGGTGCCATGCAAAAAGCTTTAATTTGGAAGAAACATCCTGCTAGTAGTTTATAAGTAAAGGAGTATATATTCAAATAATTTGGTGTGAGTATAGCCTATTACACGTGCCATTCACCCAATAAGGTTTCATTTGCAAGAAAGGTAGCCTGAATTTACTTTAAGTAGTTTTTAAATAACAGGGGTGTATTCTAATATTATGTTGTATGTATATGATATGTGCCATTTCAGTTGGGAGCAATGTTTACATTGTAGTTAAGGAGCCCATGACATGCTTTTCTGTTTTATGACTTATCTACAATGTTTGAACTATGAATTATGTGGGAACCCCCTGAATTTGTCTTTCAGCTCATTAACATTACAACAGTTTGACAGAGGTCAAAGGTCAAGGTCAAAGTGCCATCATGCCATCATCAAGCCATCATACACAAAGATGTCATTCTACATCGTACGGTCGAGTTTTATTTAACAGGCCACGACTTATAGCGTACGTAGCCTGCATTTAGA
>NW_018128135.1:0-2333 GCF_001952655.1 Monopterus albus
CACTGTATCAAATTCCAGTATTTACAGATGCAACAGTGCCAATACTTCCACTGAATCCCAACTTTATTAAGATAAACTGTATATAACCCCACATTAACAACAGTCACAGAGCAACATGGCTGCCACATGAAATATCTCTAATGTCTCTCCCCTTTGTACCGCTCTGAGCAGAAATGGCTACATTGTGTTTCTGTACAGCCAAAACAGAACATGAGCGATATTTAAAGTAAAACAGAAAAAACAGATGAGACTAAAGAAAGACTCTATTGGTATAGTTTATCAATAGTTTGCCAACCAGGGTCAAGCAACTCACAAATAAGAGGATTTTACATTACAAAAGTCAGCCAACGTTTTAAAACTGCTACTTCTTTAATTTATTTAAGACACTGATCGTGTTTAGGTTTCAGTCTCAACCATCTGTTTGATTTTGGGCCAATCCCAGTCCATCCATGCATAAACGTGTCTGCTGACAGGAGGAGGGCAGTGTAGCTTCAGCCGCAAGTAGCGGGGCACTGAGCAGAAGCTGGATTCGCTCATGTCACTGTTTTATCACGAAGGCCAGCACGGAACCAACATGTCTCATGTTCGTCAGTGTTTAAATGAATTTTGCACTACAGGTGAGTCCAGAGGAAAAGAGAAAAGAAATCCAGCTTACCGTCTCGATTTGACTACATATTCACAAGAGGTCACTGTGTCAAAAGGCTGAGAAAATACCACACACTCACACACATTATCTTTAAATTCAACAAATGTAGGGTTTTCTCAGAGCACGTCACTGTTAAACCACAGACAGACAAGGCGCTGGAGGTGTCAGGCACATTGTAATTTCAAACTCAGTGTAAGAAACCTTCGAGGACGACCAGCACTCCTGACAACAATGTCACAATATTAGCTTTGGTTGGCGCCTGTGTAGTTTGCAGCTAAGAAACAACAATTCTCGTTAAAGGATCGGTTCACCCAAATTACAACCCAGATTTCTCACTTGCCTCCAGTGATATTTGGCCACAAAACCTTTTAGTAGTTTCACTGATCAGATCCAGAGGGCTGCCTGGTGAATGAGCAAGAAGCCTACCACAGATACTTTGGGTAGAGATATGGCTTTATGGCTTGGGCAGTAGATGTTTGGGCTTAAGTGCCATGTTCCAATATTTATGTAGAAAGTCCTCTATTTATAATTTGACAGTGACATTTCAGTGACAAAGTCCTACATTTTTATAATTAATCTTTTCTTGTTCAAGTTTAGCAGAGATGTTGTGGATGATTGGTTGCCATCATCTTAGAAGAGCAGCAAGATGACAACACAGGAAGCAGAAAATGGAAGAATCTTGTCTGTTTTTGCTTTTTTCCATCACAATTCTGTTGAAACTTCACATTACTCCCAGAGACAAGCCTCGCCCTGTTCTCCCACACACCCTTCTCTAAAAGTATGCACTTGTACAGTGCTGCGCCAAGTGCCCATTTTTGCACTTTTCTTCTTACAAAGTGAACTTCATATATACAGTACATAACCACAGGCGGTTAGGGTATGACATTCGCTTTCCATATTATTCTATGCCCTTTAGAAACAGGGGGATGTGCAGCTGGAGCTATCAGACTCTACTATAACAAAAATTAGCAGAGAAAAGCCTGGGTTCACTTCATTTGGAGCAAGTAGACGCGCACAAGTGCATACTTTAAGGTGTGGGTATGGTTAGATATTTGGATGGAGGCTTTAAGAGAAAGCAGCATGCCAGCAGCCAGCTCAGCAGCTCAGAGTCCCCGTTTCCCTTTTAGATGTCTGGGATCAGTCTGGGAGTGAAGAGACAGACAGGAGAGGGGCACCCGCTAACTAGCAGAGCAAGCTAGCTTAGTTAGCTGCCCAGGCCTCAAGGTCTGCCATGTCGTCTTCGTCTTCTTCCACCTTCTTCTTGGCTAAAAAAAAAGGGGTAAACAGAAAGAAACCATGAAATTATATTCTCTTAGGATTTTAGCGATGGTGGGTGGATGGTACGCTGCTAAATGCCGTTTGTGCGCAAAATTAATTCTATTTAAATGTCATGCAATACCTGGTTTAGATGGTAGCGATGTAGATGGTACGCTGGGTAGAGGTACATCCTCCGTTCCTTCGACTTCAAGAAGGTTTTTATCCAGCTCTTCCTGTTCCATGTCCTCCAGCTCAGCCATAAGCTCATCCTGAACGCAAACACACCAGGACCAGTAAACAATCGAGAAAATCTGGTCTGTATGAACAAATCACAGACTACTGATCATATTGAACTAAAGGTTGAAGTAGAATTTGTTTGCTCAACCAAGCTAAAAAGAGAATTGAATAAAACAAACTGTAACCATGATTG
>NW_018128135.1:2346-17542 GCF_001952655.1 Monopterus albus
GTAACCATCATTGCTTAATCTGCCTTCTCTTTAGCAGCCACAAGACGCTGACTGCAAACTATAATTACCGCTTTGTGGTTGTCGGCATTCGCCAGCCACTCATATTCAAGGGACTGGGACAGACGTGAGGTCACTGTGACCCTGACTTTTGACCACCAAAATCTAATCTGTTCATCCTTGAGCTCAAGTGAATGTCTGTGACAAATTCAAAGCAATTCTCTCGGGCGTTCCTGAGATGTTGCGTTCACAAGAATGGGACGGACAAACAAAAACACACATTTACTGAAGGAAATGTGGAAAACCCCAAATATCCATCTCAAATTTATTTACAAAGTAAATAAAATTGTTTCCACATCAACGTATGATCTTAATTTCTTCTTTCGTGTTTGATGTGTCTTTAAGGTAACTGTGAAAATGCGTTTGATGGACTTGTGTTCTCACCTCGTCATATTCTTCTCCAAAGCCGATTGGTCTGGAAATGACATCGGAGATTTCCTGAGCCACTTCCTGCTGTTCTGTGATGTCCGCCATCAAATCGTCTACTTTGTCAATGTCCCTGTGAAACAGGAGACAGCGAGATAGACAACATGTAAATGCATGCATAAATACAGGAATGTCTCAGTATTTAGATCCTTTGGCCACTTACCATAGGAAAACAATAAATAAGCCATTGTTTGGTTGTTTTTAATGTTATTTGCTTCATTTTCCTATCCTTCATACAGTAACTGATAGTACTGCCAGTAAATACATGCAGAACCTCAGCTCCAACAAGGAAATAATCTAACCTGTAACTTGTTCTAAATGTTTCTCTTACATGTATTCATGTGCGGCTTTCATTGCCTTGGCAGCGAGGCCCATGTTCTTCAGCACTTCTGTGTTGGTGTTGGCGTTCTCTAGTGCCTCCCTCTGGAACTCAATGGTAGACAACGTCCCATCGATCTGAGCCAGCTGCTTCTCATAACGCTTTTTTCTCTTCAAGGCCTGTAGAGCCGCTGGACACAAAGGAAAAGGGTGAGACAAAGTTAGTTCAGGAGACAGCAACATCAGTCCATCGCTCCAGCCATGTCCACAACCATCATAGAGGAGGAAGGTGAAGTTAAACATCTGAACAGCCCTAATGCTAATGTTTGCTTTATAACAAACCACTGGGAGTGGATGGGACATTGTTGGGAGAGTTGTTTTTTTTTTTTATTTTGGGGGTGAAGTTGTGTCTAAAACATGAAGATTTAAGTGAAAGCATAAGAAAGTCATTATCAAATAGTGTAAATAGCTGAAGTCCAATAACAAGGACCAATTTTGCCACTTTGGAGACACCGTACTGATGAAGCACATTTAGTGGACTCTAAGTGAATGCAACATTTTGGGATTACATGACAAGATGCACTGAAAGTTAACCTATAAAATCATTTCTCATCCAAAGCTCTGCCTGCAGACATAACATTTTTTACCCAGGCAGTTTCAGGTTTGTCCCTTCACCTGTTTTATATCTCATCAGCCTCTTTTTGGTCTGCTCCCATCCACACTACCTGGGATAGCAAAATGTTTGAGTGGCTGAGAGGTTAGAAATGTTCACTGCCAAAAGGACATCTACGTACATGATTTGGCATTTGCCTTCTTCCATGTAACAGCCAGAAACACAAACTACAACACAGGGAATTCCCCTGACATGGAAAAACACTTCATCAAGGGAGACGGTGACTAAAACCATCTGTGGGCGGAGACCGGTGATGGAGCAATAAGTGATGAGTGTACACTACATGTGTCTGGATTGCCTTTTCATTTTATAATCAAGATGAGCAATTAAGATAGTGCAGGGGTTAGCACAAATGCCTCACAGCAAGAATGTTTCAAGTTCAAACCCAGGCCAACCTGTGGCCTTTCTATGTGGAGTTTGCAGTCTAACGACGTGCAGCTTAGGACTGGTGACTGAAATTGCCCATTGGAGTGTGTGGTTGTTTGTCTACAGTCAGTGATAGGCTGGCAACCTGTCCAGGGTGGACTATGCCTCTTGCCCAGTGTCAGCTGGGATTGGCTCCAGCGACCCTATTCTGGAATAAGTGGTATTGATAATGGATGGATGGATATTTTCAACTTGCTGCAGCCCTCTTCAGCAGCAACAGGTAACTGAAAGGATTTCTGAACTACAGAATTACTGTACCATCACAACTAATGGTGTTTTTCCATCAGCAGAGACCAGCCTTCTATAATGGTGCGGAGCCGGGCGGGCACGGTTTGGCCTCAGTTTCCATCAGTTCCTAGCAGCAGGGGTTAATTGTACTGACTCGAGCTCAGCTGGCCCTGCTTCCAGCCAGGGCTGAGCGCTGGCACATTAAGACACATGACTGACTGAAATGTTGCGCCGAGGGAATGTCCTTATATTCAGCTTTGACTTTTTATCCATAATTTCACTGCAGCAAGATTTGGGGTCTCTCACTTAGTCTTTTGATGAGGGAATTAAATGATGCTTAGCACCAAGGGCCCCATGCTGCAAGCTATAACACCACCACGAGTTACATGTTGCTTATCAGTGGCTGATGCTGCCGCCATGTGGTCAAGAAGGGGAAGATTAAGTTTTATGTTGCAGTGGAAACAATTGCACTGACTTGGAAGCAGTTCAGCACACTTCCACAGTGTACACCTCGGGTTGGCAGGGCTGATCCATGCTGATGGAAAACCACCATAAATGCCTAACCCCACACCGTCATTTGAGGTTTTGAGGACTTTCCAAAATGTCCTCACAATGATACTATCAAAGAAATGTAAATCCCCTCAACAGTATGCGGTTGTTCTGGTTTGCCAGAAGTCAGAAAGCAGCTGACAGCTTCGTGCCCGGCCCTATTCCCGGACTGATAACAATGTTACCCAGCATTACACCGGTGCTGATCAGATTATCTTGAGTGCAGAGCTGGATTCAGATCAGTTTGATTCCATGGCATTTTGTCTTTCCTGGAGTCCTGCTCTAATGACCACCAAACAACCTCAGTGCCATTACACAGCACTGTCTGTTGCCATGCACTGTAAACACCACTTGCATGGACAGTACAGTAATGTTTAGTAATTTGCCACTTCTGCGTACTGTAGTCAAAGGAAACATCAGATACACAATTTACTGTTGGAGCTGGAGGCCTGGGAAAAACCTGGGAGAGCCAGCCATCGTGCAGATGCTGTTATCGTGGAAGGTTTGTTATATCTGCTGTGAAGAAGTCATGAATTATATGTATAATTATCACCCACCTCCAAGCAGAAGTGAAGCTCAGTTACATAATGTACTATGTTGAAAATCAGGTTTAAGGTTTGGAAGCTGGTATACTGTACCACGTGATCCATGTGATACAGAACAGGACTTTAAACCTGTAGTAGATAAGCTGACAGTGGTAGCGGCCTGAGTGTTTTAATGCTATGTCTACACAGGAGGCGTTCAGGAACTCTACTGATTTTTACGTCACTCACATTTTGGAAGTGCTTAGAGTCTAATACACAATCACTGTGGTTACAAGTGTTTTACCCCTGAAATTCAGACACACTTCAGGTTGTTTACAGGCATATTAAGAGAGCTATTATGTGAGAGATGGCCATTTGGAAAACACAGATGAAATGCTTTCAGTGCTTAAAATGAGGTGGTGTACTTTACATATAACATCTGACAAAAACTACGAGAAATATATTTAAATGTAACGATCAGTGCTATCACAACCACAAAGATCGATCAGGTAAAACTCATTTATTATTATTTAGTCTCTCATATTTATATGCCTTTAGATAATAATGTAAATCTAGTCAATTATCATTTTCATGACCTGGGTAAGCAGCAGAAATTGGATGGCTAAAAGAGACATTTGAAAATGGAGCCAGATATCGTGTGAACAGACTTGTGTTCAGTTAACCTGCCTGACTGCTGCCAACTTCCCTGTTCCCTCTGGAGTTAGCCTGCGAGCTAACCAACAAACTGCACTGCGGTTTGACTTTACCGTCAATCCGTTCGTTCTGGTAGCCTTTCCTCACCTCGTTTGTTTTTCGTGCCGTTCTTCTTTGCCGTTACAAGCTCCTGGTCAATTTTCTTCTCTAAAAATTCCTGTTTTTTGGTCAACATCTCCTCCGTTTCTCTGAGTCGCTGGATAGCCTCCTGGGGTGTCGGCGCTTTTCCACCCTTACCCCCGCCGCCGAATAATTTACCAAATAACGACATTTTGTTACTAAATATAAACAATAACGGCTATATTGCCTGTACAAAAACCACCGACACTTTGTAAAACCACACAGGTAGCCGTTAAATTACTCTCTTGCCCTTTTTGTCAACTATCGTCACTGAACCTGAAACCTACTGCTGCCGCGGCTGTTGTTATTTTGTCTCTTCTTCCGCTTTTGCAGACAGGCCTCGTGATGTCATTACGTCAGCGTTATTACGTGACTCATGCTTAAAAAACCATCAGGGGGATTTTCCTGATGAGGAAATCCTGAATTATTATGGCTAATATTAGCAACCAGTTATAAAAAAATAACCAGATTCTTTTTATTATACTAATGAGAGTTGTTTTCTCCATTACATGATGAATTGTTTTGTCTGTAAATCATTTTGTACTGAATCCTGGAAGATAATAGCCTAATTGTTAATGGAATTTGTTATGTTGATTTAAATTATGTGACCTAGGCATATGTGATTTCTATGCCTGCCTAGTACATTTTTGATGTTTTTTTATGTTAATGTAATGTGATTTATAGCTAAATTATTGTGGGGTATTATATTGTAGGCTATTGTTCACCAATAATTGGGTTTAGTATCGTATTGTCACTGACTTGCAGGCTCAAGGGCAATTGCCTGTACCATCTGTGCAATGGATGAATAAATATTGAATTGGAGTGTTGTTCTACTTTTCATTACAAATTTTCCATGATCTATGCTGTCTTCAAATGTCACTTTTGTTTGTCCTACAGTCCAAAACAAGGATATTCATATTACTGCCATATGTGACAAAGAAAAGCTGCACATCCTCACATTTTGGAACAGTAAATGGACTGTATTTATATAGTGCATTTTTCCACAGTGTGTTGCTCCGGCCAAAGCGCTTTACAGGAGATGATACACCATTCACCCACAATATTCACACACCGATGACGACAGGCTGCCACACAACAGGGCTAGTCAAGCCCCCAGGAGCAATTTGGGGTTCAGTGTCTTGCTCAAGAACACTTAGGCATGTGGGGAGACCAGGAGTCAAACCACCAACTTGCAGGTCAGGAGATGACTGCCCTACCTTGTGAACCACAGCCACCCCCAAGAGGCAGGACCAGCAAATGTTTGACATTTTTGCTTTACAATTTCCTAAAAAAAAAATTCAATTAAAGACAGACACAGTCAGTGATTAGCTGAGACAACAGGGAGTTCCACTCAGTTGCAGCTGCCAAAAGGCCAGCCCAGCTCCCTTAGAAAACTATGCTTCCCATAATGCACCGTGCCAAACATTTCCAGCTGAAGATGTGAGTGGCCTGAACGCCAACCAATCAGGGCCTGAGTTGTCTGAGGAACCGGAGGGGAGGGGCCAACCTGGAGGAGAAAAAGTGTCTAGTTTGTTAAATAGATAGATAGATAGATAGATAGATAGATAGATAGATATCATACATGAATATGTTTTTCTGTAGGAGTTGCAGGTGGTGCAGCCAGGTGATGTGGAAGCTCCACCCTGACTGCTCTCTTCAGCTCTGCACTGTCCCTCTCATACTGAAATACAAACAAGACAGGAGGTTCAGCATTAGAGGGCAGTGTGTGACTGTGGCTTAAACTGGGATTGTATGTACTGTTCTTCTCTTACAGTCATCACTGAAGGATTCAGGAAAGGCCAGTGGTAGAAAGTAACTAAGTATTATTACTCAAATACTGTTCTTGAATTCAGTTCTGGCATAACTGTACTTCAATGAGTGTTTTACTTTATGCTTACATTCTATTATAATTCAGATAGAAAAACTGTGCTTTTAACAAAGCTATATTTATTTGTCTGCTGAAGTTACTAGATAGCCCACTTTTCAGATGGAGATTTAAAAACCTGTAAAGAAGATTTAAATGCATTGCATTATTATACTGTAAGTGAATCCACCCAACAGTATATAAAATGAGCAAAATTAGCTTTAACACAGGTATTTACAATGTTCAAATATAGTTTAAATATCATGGCATCAATAATAGTAATCATTTTGAATTATAATATATGCTGTCTGGCTCAATTTGTGTGTGAATATCTGTTTGTGTAAATATATATACCTCCTTGTAGACCTCGGTCAGGAAGCCCCACTTGTTGGGCCAGACTGTGGCCAAATGTTTCTCAGCTTTTACATGTGCTTTCCTACACACACATACACACAGTTTAAAACTTGAATCATGGCATCCTGCTTCACAGAGCATGGAAACCAAACTGACACTTCCACCACTTTCATAATATTTTTGAAGCCTCCTCTTTATATCTCCTTCATTTAAACCCACAGAAACCTGAAGGCCAGCAAGACTCATGGCAGCTACACTTAATTGCTAACAAAATAATAAATAACTTGTTTTTGCAAAAACTAGGCCATCTTCAAATTTGAAATAAAAATGGGCAGAAAAACTCCAAAGAAAGACTGAAAACATGCATGAAGCACACAGAGCTTTCCCCTAGGGCAGCATATTACTGCAACCATGACAAATATATTATAATGCAAACATTTTCTCAACATAAAGAAATCCTTCACACATTATAACATATGATAACAATCCCCTAACCAATATTAAGTGAGAACACCTTTTCAAATGTTCAACATTTTTCACAAATAGTGACTGAAATAAACACCACTGAACATCTATCAGAAGGTTTACCAGATTTCATCTTGATGTACAAAGTTGATGGGTTCAGATGTTCGCTTTGAATCCGCCATCTGTCCTGACTGGTGTGTGTGTGTGTGTGTGTGTGTGTCACTGTGGTTTCTTACTCTCTGTACGGCTATTGTTTCACAAGTGTGTAAGTCACACAGACCTGTTTACTGTCACCATGGAGACAGAGTTCCCTGACACACATATCTCTTCCTTTGGTGGAGATATGTGGGTAACCATGGTGATGGCGAGATGGCACCACTGGAACCACAGCTTTGTGTTTTAGTGTTGTCTGTTGCTTTGGTTGCAAAATATTTCAACACCTGTTGAATGGATTTCAGTGAAATTTGGTAGAATAACCTGATGACTCTCCACTTAGGGCTGCCAGCAGGCCAAAGTTTTCATCATCCAACAAGTTATCACCAGACTAGAAGTTTTGTATGATTAGACCTCGACCCTCAGTGACATTGATGATCTCCAGACATTTCATCTGCCTCCACCAGAAATGTCTCAACAACTACTACTGAACAGATTGTCATGAAACTTGGTACAAACTGTCATGTTTGCCTCAGGATGAATTTAAATAACTGTGGTTCATTAACATGGTCCACGCTTCCATTTGATTTGTGATCAAATACCTGCAAAACTAATGCCATTTGTCTTCACTTATATTTTGTGCTTAGTGCTAATTAGCAACTGTCATCATGCTAACATGTTAAACTGGAGAACATAGTTAATATTATCCATGGATGTATTAAAGAGAACTGGATACTATGGCAAACATTGTTCCCATTGTTCCCAAATTTTGTCATGTGGCCCACGGTTCTACTGCTCACAAATGGTAAATCAGCAGCCAAAGTCACTCAATCTGAAATCTGGGTGTTAATTTGAAAGTAGCGATCCTCTTTTTCTCCTCTAAATGATTCACTGACAATGAAGAAGTCCTGGCTTTAACTGTATTTGTATAGTTGGGTTTTTAGGATTTCAAAGAAGAAGTCAGTTTTTCTGTTTTTTCTAAAGTGGAAGTCAGTATTCATGTTTTGGATTTTTGATATGACTGAAAGTATCGTGGCTGGTCGGAGGGTGTAACAAACATATACTGTAAACACACACAGCTGAGAAAATAACACTGAAAATGCTTAATATGCCAACATTTTTTAAAATTTTGATTTTGACAGGATCTTTTTAAAAGGTTTGTCTACACACATCAAAAAAAGCTTGCTTTTGAGTTTCCATTACAGCACAAATGTTCCTGCAGACATACAACAAATACTGAGTAAAGTACATAAGCCCATGAGTTATTGTGTCATTTTGATTGTGGGGAGACAGTCTGATCATTAAACCTGGTGCTACTACGGTACACCACCCAGTATTACTACTCGAACCAGTTCTGTCACTTTTGCTAGTACAACTATTCATACTTCCAACTGTAACTCAGTACTTTTCCTTTAAAGTGTAATGGTTGCTGTCTTTGCTTACAGATTCCTTATACAGTGACTGACACACACACACACACACACACACACACACACACACACTGATCTTTCGCCATGAGGGTGAGCCCCTGTCTGTCAGCCAATAAAAAAAGGAGGCCATGCAGGTGCTGCTCACGTCACATGGCAGCCTGACAATGTTGAACCTTGAACTTACTACGTCTAGTGTAGGCCACAGGTCACCAGAAGCTGCTGCAACAGGACAGGAGGTTGCCACACCAAGGAGACACAGAGTACAATGTGTGACATTGAAGCTGTGTACATTTAATTACATTTAAGTAAAATCTTGCAGTTTTGTTTTGCAATTTTACAATTGCAACAGGTTGCTGGAAAATTTGTAGTTTTTGACTAAAAACAGGAGAGAGAGTGGGAGAAAGAGAGAGAGAGAGAGAGAGAGAGAGAAAGAGAGAGAGAGAGTGGGAGAAAGAGAGAGAGAGAGAGAGAGAGATATCCAAACTGGTCCAGAACTGTGCAGTCACACAGACATGATCGCTCTGTATGGAGACAATAGCAGTGAGAACAAAGCTGTGACCCAGTTGCCAGCTCTCCAGGTGCAGCTGGGGGGCAGAGGGAACCTACTGCATAAAGACAGTGTTAGATTCCACTACTGATTAATGATTCACAGGCAGCCGGTGACACAATGGTTCTCAGATCTGCACGTTCATGCAAACAACCCAGAGTACGAGCCTCCCTGCACTCCTCCTCCTCCTCCAGTTCCCTCCTCTTCTGGGACATCCCAGGGTATAAAATGAACAAACCCTGTTGAAAAGAAACAACAAACCAAGAGAGAGAAAGATTCTTCAACTCTCAACAGAGGCATCTCAGCTGATGAGGCCAAGCTAAAGGTTCTCTGCTCCAAACAAACTGCAAAACACAAGGTAATGTGATGCTCTTCCTTTTCATTGGGGCTTGTGTGTAACGTGAGGGGGGATATTGTCACTGCAGTGAGACAGGGATGCTGCTGTGTTACCCGCTCTGTCTGACCTGGAGCCTGAGGTTTGCTGTAACGTATCTTATGAGGAATAGAATAAATTAAGTGAAATCTAACTGCTCAAAAAGCCATTTAATTAAGGATGTATTTAAAATTGGAAGGTTTGGTTTTTGGAGAAGATTTGTGTACTATGTTGGTTTCCCCCCCTTCTTTTACCTTTCCTCTCCTTCATCATCTCCTCTTTCCTTTGGTCCACCTTTTCTCTCTCCATAACTTTCCAATCACCCTCCTCTTATAACCTTGTTTCCTTTATTGCCCTTTTACCCCTCATCTCCTTTCTTTTCCTTGCCACTATGTTGCTAACTTTTCTCCTCACCCCTAATATGCTAATTTCCTCTTCACTTCTTTCTCACCCTCTTCTAGTTTTTCTCTTCCTTTGTCATTTTTACACTCCATCCTATTCCCATTATTTCCCACCCTCTCCATGCTCACCTCTGTTGTTTCTGCATTTATCCACTCTCTCTCTCTCTCTTCAGACTACACCACCATGCCTCCTGAGCACCAGCCCCAAAACCAGATTAAGCTCAGGATCCTGCAGGGCAACCTTAGTGCCCTCAACCTGGCTGTCAGGGAGTTTGTGGAGGCCAACGTGACTCTATGCCAGCCTGACTCCCTCCATATCTGTGACGGCTCTGACGAGGAGAACCGTGCCATCCTGGCCCAGCTGGAGGAGCAGGGGGTGATCAAGAAGCTGACCAAATATGAAAACTGGTAGGCTGGCTACGGTTTAAGTTCATTTAGAATTGTGACATTTTATTAGAGGTCTGTTTTCCCATTGGAAGATGGGAGTAAGAGCTACAATGAAAAGAGTACAACCAGAGTGAAATGACACAAACGGTCACTGATGACACAGATTGACCAGTCGTGACCAGTCATATTGCATACGTCAGTCATCAGCAGCTGTTTACCAATGAAACAATGGACCTGAAAAGGTCCTGATAAACCAGCTTGTTCACATAGATACCTATGTAAATAACATTGCCTCAGGTGTAAATATACTTTGTTTGTTTTGCATGATTTTAATTGCACAATGGCCACTTGGAAATGAACTTGTTTCCAGATAACATGTTAAATTTATCCCTCTATTTTTGAAAAATTGTGCAATGGCCCCTTAAGCATGAACTTGTTTTCAGTGGAAGCAATAAAGTCATTGCTCTATTTTGAAAAGCAGTCTTATGTCTTCTTGCTCACTCCTCCACCCCTTTCTGCCTCTTCCCTCCCTCCTTCCTTCTTTCCTACCTCCATTCCATCTCTCCTTCCCCCTGCAGTTGGTTGGCCAGGACCGACCCACGGGATGTGGCTCGTGTGGAGAGCAAGACGGTGATTGTGACCCCAGATCAGAAGGACACGGTGCCCACACCACTGGGGGGTGGAGTCAGCCAGCTAGGCCGCTGGATGTCCCCAGAAGAATTCGACAAAGCCATGGTTCAGCGTTTCCCTGGCTGCATGAAAGGTGCCACAGAGAAAGATGTTTGACTCAGTGTAGCCTTAAACTCCTATCAGACACAGATGCACAAACAAAGACAGCTGGAAAACAAAAAAAATAAAAAATTCAGAAAATCCTTCATGTATTATGACTGAAAAACAACGTAAGATCTGGAAGTCTCTCACAATCATCAGTAATTATAAAGCATTATTACTCAGCTGGAAGTTTCTCACAGTCATCAGTAATTATAAAGCATTATTACTGGGCAGATCTTAATAATGTGTGCAATATGGATTTTACAAGCTTCACAGATGATAATGCATGTTTTATCCACTGTGGTGTAGTGCACAATGTCAGTAAAACCTTATAGTAACATTTAAATGTAACCATCTATCCTCAGGTCGCACCATGTATGTCATTCCCTTCAGCATGGGTCCAGTAGGTTCCCCCCTCTCTAAGATTGGAGTGGAGCTGACTGACTCTCCATATGTGGTGGCCAGTATGAGGGTGATGACCCGTATGGGGAAGACTGTCCTGTCTGCCCTGGGAAACGACGAGTTTGTCCGCTGTTTGCACTCTGTCGGCTGTCCTCTGCCACTCAGAAGTACGTTGACAGCATCAGCTTACTCTTCCTTCGTATTCACTCACATAGTATGATGCTGCTACTGCTAGGCATTACAACTCCTAAGTAACATTTTCCTGCCTCCAAACACAGTCCTGTGTCCACTGATTCAAATTCACATATTTAATGACTGTCTTTCAGAGCCCCTGGTGAACAACTGGCCCTGTAACCCTGAGCAGACGCTAATCGCTCAAATCCCAGACCGCAGGCAGATCATTTCATTTGGTAGTGGTTATGGAGGAAACTCTCTGCTGGGAAAGAAATGTTTTGCCCTGCGTATTGCCTCACGTATTGCCAAGGAGGAGGGCTGGCTGGCTGAGCATATGCTGGTAAGGAAGACAATAGAAAAATCATGAAATGTTAATTCATTCATGGATTGATTCCACACATTCATTCAAAACTCATCATGGGTATCTCCCCTGACAATGTACTCACTCTTCACAAACCAAATACTGATTTTGTTCAGATCCTGGGTATCACCAATCCTGCTGGGGAGAAGAAGTACATGGCTGCAGCCTTCCCCAGTGCCTGTGGAAAGACGAATCTGGCCATGCTGAACCCCACGCTGCCAGGCTGGAAGGTCGAGTGTGTGGGAGATGACATTGCCTGGATGAAGTTTGATGACAAAGGTGAGGGAGGAAAGTGTGTAAAGTTCCATTTGACATCAGGAACATAAAAAACATAACAATATTAACAGGAATAAAACAAACTGGTGGGAGACTTCCATCATTTCTAAATGACATTTTCCTCCTCTTTTTTGTTCCCTAGGCAACCTACGTGCCATCAACCCAGAGAACGGCTTTTTTGGTGTTGCGCCCGGCACCTCGGTCAAAACCAACCCCAACGCCATGGCGACCATAGTCAAGAACACCATCTTCACCAATGTTGGAGAGACCAGTGATGGTGGTGTGTACTGGGAGGGAATGGATCAGTCACTGCCTCAGGGAATCACCCTGACCTCCTGGAAAAACAAACCCTGGAGCTCAGAAGATGGTAAGAGAATTGAAATGTTAATTAAAAGCTCAGAAAAAAGAAGACAGACTACAAACTGTGCAGCTAAGGAACATAAACTTGAAGTGTGAGGACAGGAATGTGAGATAAAGCTAGTTCTCTTTCTCTCCCCAGGCGAACCCTGTGCCCATCCCAACTCTCGTTTCTGCACTCCAGCCGGTCAATGCCCCATCATCGATCCACTGTGGGAATCCCCAGAGGGAGTCCCCATTGAGGCCATCATATTCGGAGGGCGCAGGCCAGAAGGTGAGAGGGAACTGAAACCTGGAAACTAGAAGCAAAGTGTATAGAGACAAGTTGTAATGGGATCAAACAAGAGCAGAAGAAGAAAGAAAGGAATGAGAGAAGATGACACTAATCAAACTCCTCTTCTTTTCAGGTGTCCCCCTGGTGTATGAGGCTTTCAGCTGGCAGCATGGCGTGTTTGTCGGAGCAGCCATGAGGTCAGAGGCCACTGCTGCAGCAGAACACAAAGGTTAGTCTATGATCTTTCTGTGTTTTCTGTCAGTCTGACCAGCATTCAGTGGATTAAAAGATTTCCTCAGTCTGAGGATTATGACCTTTCAGTAATAATTATGTGATCTTGCTTGGACATAGAATAGACCTCAGTTTGTTACAGTTTTAATCTAGCAGTCAGTCTTAGCTTTATCCATAAGTGAGCAACCACCACAGAAAGATGCCAACACTGGGTTCTTAAGATTTTTAAAAAGATTGATCAGTTCCTCAGAAAATTGCAAAAAAGTTACTTAGCTATGCTCTGTCTCTTTGTTCCCTCTTCTTTCCTCCAGGCAAAGTAATTATGCATGACCCGTTTGCCATGCGCCCCTTCTTTGGCTACAACTTTGGGCAGTACCTCTCTCACTGGCTCAGCATGGCCAATCACCCTGGTGCCAAGCTCCCCAAGATCTTCCATGTCAACTGGTTCCGCAAGAGCCCCACAGCCGGCTTCCTCTGGCCTGGTTTTGGTGACAACATCCGTGTTCTTGACTGGATGTTCAGGCGTGTGAACGGCGAGGATGGCGCCGTGCCCTCCACCGTGGGCTACCTGCCCTGCCACAACTCCCTGAACCTCCAGGGCCTGCAGTTTCACGTGGACCTGGGAGAGCTGTTCTCCCTGGATCAGAAGTTCTGGCAGAGGGAGGTGGAAGAGGTGAGGAAGTACCTCACTACACAAGTGAATGATGACCTGCCCAAAGAGGTGGCCAGGCAGCTGGAGCTCCTGCAGCAACGAGTGAAACAGATGTGAAGATTAAAAAAGAGGGAAAGAACCATGTTATCAATTCTCAGTGAGCAAGCTGGTAATGTAGACCAGCTTGTTAATATTTGTGGAAGAGAATCATAATCATTTTGAGAAACTGCTGTAAATTCTAGAGCAGAATGCAAATAATTCTACAAGACCTTGTTAGTCATTTACTGGGGGACTCAAATTTGTCATCAGTGATGACCTTATTTCCTTGGCATGGGGTTTTAATGAAAGTAATGCTGTACTTGGTTTATTTACTGGCTAGATATCACCTCCTGTTTGTAGATTATTTTTCAGAAAATGTTTGTTAAAACAATGGTGACGTGAACTCTCAGGAATCTCTCTAAGCCAATTTAAAGAACATTCCTCACCGTGATTGGATATGGCACTAAGAACTAGAATTTTGTTTTATCCATTCATACTGTATGTGTTTGGGTGTTTTAAACTGTTCTTTGCATGTATTGTCATTTGTCTGAACTCTACTATTTAATACTAACTTATTATGAATGTACATCATATTGTCATCGTCATATGGACTCACAGAAAGAATAACTCAGTCCAGGTTGGCTGAGCTCCAGTGCTGTTTGACGCCCCACACATGGGGAAATGTGGGTTTTCTGTCTCTGTCATTATTTGTAGGCTTCATTTATATTTATATTGTGTTGATATCCACTAGTTCTGTTTTACTGTAATCCTAAATCCTCAAAGAGGGAGGCAACAATAAACTTAAGGATTTTTTTTCATTTGTCAAGAATTTTGTTGTTATTCAAACTGTGCTGTCATTAGAGCAACACAGCACAAACCAAACAAAATTTAAACTAAATTTAAAACTATATTAAAGAGCGGATGGCTGCTCATTTCACTCATTACCAGCCATTTAATGTTTCATCTTTGGTACCTCTAGATTTTCTTTGCACCCATCATAACTCTAAGTTGCCTGTAATTATTTCAAAACAATAAATCCCCAAATCACAAGGACAGCCTCCTCCTGAAAATCAGAGGATAGTTCACGAACATGCACAATTCCTGTTGCTGGCCATCAAGCTATAACAACACATAAACAAAAAATTTGGCAAATTAGCTTCATTTTTGACAATTACAATACCTCAAATCCTACCTGATGTGTTGGAGCCAGAATGCAAAACTGATCCATTTTTCAGTTTTGCATTGCATATTGTCACATTTTTGAATCATGATATATTGTTTCACGATGCATTGGTCCACACCTACTTCTAACACATCTTTGACATAAACCAGGTTTTCACTGGAGTCCATCCATCCATTTTCCTCCGCTTATCCGCAACCAGGTCATGGGGGCAGCAGTCTAAGCAAAGATGCCCAGACTTCCCTCTCTCCAGACACTTCCTCCAGCTCCTCCGGGGGAATGCCGCGGCGTTCCCAGGCCAGCCGAGAGACATAGTCCCTCCAGCGTGTCTGGGTCTTCCCCGGGGCCTCCTCCCGGTGGGACATGCCCGGAACACCTCCCTAGGAAGGCGCCCAGGAGGCATCTGAAACAGATGCCCGAGCCACCTCAGCTGGCTCCTCTCGATGTGGAGGAGCAGCAGTTCTACTCTG
>NW_018128135.1:18453-20362 GCF_001952655.1 Monopterus albus
CCAAACTCTTCCCGAACTCTTCACTGGAGTAAAAAGCTCTTTCAGTTACTGTGAGCTGCAGGTTCCAGCTTTCCAGAACCTGCCTCAAGTTGTCCTGTTGGTTGAGCTGTAGCTGGCTGATGTGCAAAGACGTCTTCACCACAAGTTAAAAACACTTAAAAGGATCAATTCATTTTCAGAGAGATTTGTTTCAGATTTTGGTTTTCATGGTTTACGGGGAGCAAACAGAAACCCTTCTAGATCATTTGTAAAACTGCTAATGCATTCTAGCAGAAAAGCTGAAACTCCTATATTGTGGGTGGTGAGCTGTGTTGATGACTGGTGTGTCTTAATGCTCTACTGCACCAAACTGGTTTAAACTAAAGAAGGGAGTTATGCAACATATTGTAGACAGTGTATTAAAACTCTTACTGCCAGTTGCATTAAAACTATAAAAGTTCAGCTTGTAACCTGGGTGTCAGTACCTGGACTGTGGCCACCTGTTTTTGTCTCATGGTTGACTGCAGCTGTTGTGTAAGACGCAAAGATAATGGTGGTGAGTGACGTTAATCATCACTCAATTGTTTTGATGCTATGATCTGAAACCCATTTGTTCATATGTTCCTGTCCTTATGTTCCATTTTATGACGGCTTCTAAGAACATAACAGATAAACAACACTGAACTGTTGCATAAGAGCCTGGTCTCAGTTTGACTTCTAAAGATTCATAATCAGTATGATAGAATGTCTGACTTAAATCGATGTATGAACACTTTTAACATTAAACTTGAAAAAGAAAAAGCTACAAATATAATTACTTTGTGGAACTGTGGACTGTGGAAAGAAATACAACACGTTTCATTCAGCATACAGACAAACTGCAACTTAATTAAATTGCACAGTTGTATTTTTAAAACTAGGTCACAGAGTGAGAAGGGCCTCATCTTATCTGATTTCAGCATTTTAAGTAATTTTTGCCTTGTGTCTAATTTGTGTCTTGTTTTCTTTGGTCATGTAAAAATATTTTGGCTTTACAGTAAGAATATTTCCACTTTTTACTAGAATTGAGAATTCCATACCCTAATATAAGACCTAAATTAAATAATCGCTGGAATAAAGAACAATAATACTTTTAGAAACAGTTTGAAACTGACTTACTGCACTGACAGAACTGTTTAAATAAAACCCCAAGAATTCAGTTACATATAAAATGACTAGAATATAGTCATGGATTTGGCTGCCTGTGTAATCTTCTTGGTTATGTCCTTTGTATATGTTCTTTTTTCCACCAACACAACTGACTGTCTTCTATGCAAGTCCCAGCAATGATGCAGGATTAATGGGAGGTGAAGTCTTTAGGATTCACCCTCCTCTCTTGTACTGTATTTGTACCCATGTACATAATGTGGCTGTTAGCACATCCAGTCCCCTGAATAATTTGACCTTGTATCTGCCATATGTTATTTTCTCCTGGCAATGACAGGATTGTTTGTCTGACTGTGTCAAGTTCTTTTTCTTGGAGACAATGATTGACTCCTTGTTTCCTGCCAATCACAGAGCAGCTGAATGTTCTTGTTTTTCAGTCTTATCTGAGGAAATAATTACCTCCCCTGTATGCAAAGCCATACTTTTACTGCGTGTCTCAAACAGCCTACTTTTGTTCATGTTTCTTATCTGACTTTTGTCCCTGTGCAGATTATTTGTTTATCCATAAGGACATCTCACTACTGTACCTTATCCAGTGTTTTCCTTCTAAGTGTTTAACTTATTTATTACAAACCCGATTCCAAAAAAAGTTGGGACACTGTACAAAATGTGAATAAAAACAGAATGCAATGATGTGGAGGTTTCAAATTTCAATATTTTATTCAGAATACAACATAGATGACACATCAAATGTTCAAACTGAGAAAATGCATCATTTTAAGGG
>NW_018128135.1:20587-27988 GCF_001952655.1 Monopterus albus
ATCTTCCTCTTTATGTGTTTTCTATGGGTGACAGATCTGGACTGCAGGCTGGCCATTTCAGTACCCTGATCCTTCTTCTACGCAGCCATGATGTTGTAATTGATTGCAGTATGTGGTCTGGCATTGGCCTGTTGGAAGATGCAAGGTCTTCCCTGAAAGAGACGACGTCTGGATGGGAGCATATGTTGTTCTAGAACTTGGACATACCGTTCAGCATTGATGGTGCCTTTCCAGATGTGTAAGCTGCCCATGCCACATGCACTCATGCAACCCCATACCATCAGAGATGTAGGCTTCTGAACCGAGCGCTGATAACAACTTGGGTTGTCCTTGTCCTCTTTAGTCTGGATGACATGGCGTCCTAGTTTTCCAAAAAGAACTTCAGATCTCAATTTGTCTGACCACAAAACAGTTTTCCACTTTGCCACAGTCCATTTTAAATGAGCCTTGGCCCAGAGAAAACGCCTGCGCTTCTGGATCATGTTTAGATAAGGCTTCTTTTTCGACCTATAGAGTTTTAGCCGGCAACGGTGAATGGCACGGCGGATTGTGTTCACCGACAATGTTTTCTGGAAGTATTCCTGAGCCCATGTTGTGATTTCCATTACAGTAGCATTCCTGTATGTGATGCAGTGCCGTCTAAGGGCACGAAGATCACGGGCATCCAGTATGGTTTTCTGGCCTTGACCCTTACGCACGGAGATTGTTCCAGATTCTCTGAATCTTTGGATGATATTGTGCACTGTAGATGATGATAACTTCACACTCTTTGCAATTCTTCTCTGAGAAACTCCTTTCTGATATTGCTCCACTATTTTTTGCCGCAGCATTGGGGGAATTGGTGATCCTCTGCCCATCTTGACTTCTGAGAGACACTGCCACTCTGAGAGGCTCTTTTTATACCCAATCATGTTGCCAATTGACCTGATAAGATGCAAATTGGTCCTCCAGCTGTTCCTTATATGTACATTTAACTTTTCCAGCCTCTTATTGCTACCTGTCCCAACGTTTTTGGAATGTGTAGCTCCCATGAAATCCAAGATGAGCCAATATTTGGCATGACATTTCAAAATGTCTCATTTTCAACATTTGATGTGTCATCTATGTTGTATTCTGAATAAAATATTGAAATTTGAAACTTCCACATCATTGCATTCTGTTTTTATTCACATTTTGTACAGTGTCCCAACTTTTTTGGAATCGGGTTTGTACATGTATGGCAAATTTATGAAAACCAAATGAATTAAAATTAGAGTTGACATGCATTACATACACTAAACACTGATTACACATGTGGGGAAATCAGGTGACTGCAGCAGGAAAACATAATGACAACAAAACAACAATCACCACACGTCTGCTAGATGAGTATAACCTCAAACTGTATAAGATGAAAATGTATTTATTACTTGTTTGTGACTTTAGTTTCTCGATTAAGGCTGCACACTAACATTAAGGCTTCACCAAATTATTTTTATACTAACAACAATCTAAATGAGTACTGTGTGTTAAAGGTGTCTCATAGTGTGAAGGCCCCTCCCCTGGGACCCCCACCAGGGACTAATGCCCCAGACAACACAGCTCCCAGGATCAATAGGACACACAAACCTCTCCACCATGTTAAGGTGGCGATTCCAGGAGAGGCAAGAGATTATCTCCCTGGGAAAGTAATTTATCACACTGAACATGAACGACAGCAAACAGCCTCTTCTGAAGAATGAAAACAAGCACTAATACCTATTGATTTGGACCAGTTATCAGTGCTACAGTATTGATAAAATACCACAGAAGTTATCACACTGCTGTGTGCTGCACTGTTCCAATGGCTGTCAATTAAGTATCAAAGAAATATAATTAATAGCAAACACTCGAGGAATGGTTTTATGGGCCCGTGGAATCAGTTTACTGTTTGGGCCATTGATCGACATTATTCTTTTAATTTATTAGGCATAATGTTAAAACGTTTTGTTCCTCTGCCAACTAAATCATAGAACCTGTAGGGTGAGCAGGCGGATGGCCAGTTCATGCTCACTTTTAACTGCTGCTAATATCTGACACACTCAGATGTTAGTCAGTTTGCTGTATGGTATGGTATGGAGGCTGAACTGTCATGTTTTGTTTCAGTAAATCAATAAGATGATTCATTCCATTTATCTGCCTAGCTCTTGTTTTTGCTGTTCATTGTGCCCTACACTCCAGCCCCCATGACCCCGTTTGGCACTAAGCGGTATAGAAAATGGATGGATGGATGGATGTGCCCTGACATGTGTCCCCTCAGCCTGAGCTAACAGGACATTTTCACACAGTCTAAAAAGTGGCATCTTTTTCCAGGCTGGTCAACAAAATGGATTTATTAACCTGCACCTTGCTCTGTAACTGGATACTGGACTTTCTAACCAGCTGTCTATGAGGTTAGACAGCCTCTGGCTCCAAACACCAAAGTCCCATCACACTGTGTGATGAACCATCATAACAACCTACTGAAATCATTAGCATTACAAGCACAGTGTGTAAACACGCTCACTGGTTTAGAGGTAAAACGAAGACTTACTCATTGGTTTAGAGATAAAATGGGGTCTTCAGTGAGTGACCTGTGGGCAAAGCAATGAAGGTGTCACATTTCTGCACGTATGTGTTCTGCTTGTTCAGCAGTTGTTTGATGAAATGCTCACACAGTCTCTGTTACTGGCTGATTGTTGCACTATGGAGTGATCCTTCAGGTCATGTGTCCTCCCTCTGCTCAGCTGTCTGCATGTGTGAGAAGGGAGCAGCCCCTCCCTCCTCTAAACAGAGACCAACACAGAGAAAACACAATGGAAAAACAAGCAGGACTTTGCGTGTCAACCTGGGAGGTTATGTGAAGTGAAGTACCAGGTATAGCACTCGTTAGTTTTCAATAGTAGAAACACAGCTTTCGACTTGGTCAGAGACAAAAACTATTTATTACAGTGCAGACAAACTTAAAGCAAACTGAAACTAAAGTCCATACACAAGCAAGACTTGCAGAAAACTTGGGACAGATTACTGACCAGCAGTTCAAACAGGGGGGACAGGGAGGGTCAAAGCCCAGAGGAGAAACAGGACAAGCACAGAGACATGGACGCTGGAGAGTCAGGAGAGATATTTCTACAACACCAGTCAGGCCAGGAGTGAATGCTGGATACAGACTTAAATACAGAGGGGTTGATGGAAGGCAGGTGAGTGAGGGTGGAGTGCGGTGGGGCAGGCAGGAAGAGTGGCACCGGTGAAGAAAGACAAGGGGCTGGGTCTTACTGCTGGAAATACTCACTCCAACACCAAATGTGGATTAACCCACCACTGAAAATAGTCCCGAAGAAATGCTCTAATTCCTCCTATTTGAGCAAAGTTTGCTAAAAAAAAAATTAGTGTCCACCTGTTTTAGGAAATTAGATGTCTTTAGTAGCCACTGGGTTTGGGGCTGAGGACCCCAGAGTGCAGGAGAGCCAAAGTGCTGAGAGATGGACAAATACAGTTGTTGGTCCTGATCTTGTACATGGGGTTTGTGTACAATATGAAAAATAAAGAATACCACCAGCATCATACTTTAACAGTGAACATATTCATTAATGGAGTTTAGAAATTTGTTTTTCAAAAGATCACTAAGTGCAAAATTGTTGGTGTTTGTACTGATAAAAGAAGCATAAGTCACATGGAGCAAAGACAGCATGAGTTGGGAAGAAACCTACAGCTGCAGTGAACTGACCCAGAAACAACATGATGGGAAGTTGTGAAATGCAAAGTGGACAGGCAGCAGCGTCAAAGGTGACAGCTTATCATGTGCGCTGTTGCACAGAGGGCTACGCAGCTGGAACAGATGACATCATGTAGGGTCTGGTCGGACACTCACCTGCTCCTGGACATCAGCAGTGACGCTCGCAGGCCCTGGACAGTGATTGGTCTCTGCTGACAGGGAACTCCAGGTAACATAGTGCACACTGAGACATCCAATTGTTAGAAACAATCTGTCCACCCAGACATTCCCTGTGTTGTCTGCAGGCACTTCACTCTGCAGAAATGTAGTTTGGACTAATTTGGGTTATAATCAGCTACTTCAGTCATTTTGATATGACATTGTGCTATTACTCTTTCCTTCGTTTCTGTCCTGCTCCCTTCCTACCCCCAGCCCCATCTTTCTTACTTCCACCCATCACTATTAACTTCCTTTCTTTTCTCCTTGCTCTTGAATCAATGAACCAAATTCAGCCACTTGTGTTACATTCATGCTGACTTTTTCAGAGCATATGTTTTGCACAGCCATTAGTTTTTACCACAACCAGCTTGCAAAGGCATTTTTCTGTTCAAAGTTACTTTTCTCTTTGCTTGGTGCTGCAGTTAAAACACAGTGTTACAAACACTCCTGCCGGTGCATTCAAGAATGCTTAAACGCTTTCAGAGTTGGCTGATGAACAAGAAGAAAGAAATTCTCATCATCATTGGTCTTCTGGAGTTTATTTGCAAAAACATAAGCTGTCCACAGAACGTCTCCTTTAGCGCAGCAGCAAAAAGAGTTTGGAGACACTAATAGAAATGTATCTTACAATAAAGTCAAATGAATTCATAGATTTGCCATTCAGCATTAAATTAACTGTTACAATGTTGGAAAAGAACGTTTTACAATTAGTTAGGAGTTAGATTTGTAGTTATGAATGTCCCAAAAATGTAAAACCACAGATTTATAGTACTGTAAGGGGACTGTGGTTCAGTGGGTAGAGCAGTCGTCTCCGGATCGGAGGTTCGAATCTCCGTGCCTGCAGTCCACGTGTCGAAGTGTCTTTGGGCAAGACGCTGAACCCCCAAGTTGCCCCTGATGTTTAGAGCCATTGGTTGAGTTGGCACCGCAGATGGCTGCCATTGGTTCTGTAACAAAAACCGGGAACAAATTCCTTGTGTGTAACATACTTGGCCAAATAAAGGTGATTGTCCTTATAAGGGAAGGAAGGAAAGAAAGCTATCAGTTTATAAAATCACTCAGATGATCTTTGGAATCTGTTTTAGCCATCAGCGAATTTTTTAATCAGCTTATTCATCAACCTGTTTCCATTTTACAACTCATGAGTAACTTATGTAATCTTTTCCATTTCTACTCTAAGATGAGCCATAAAACAAAGTGAATAGGGATCAGCGGGCAGCGTTCCAGCTGTGTGGCAAGACACGGACAGTTAAACAGTAATGAGTGGCACAGATGGATAGTAGAGTGAGTGGTGTGATAACCACGAACGGGTCCATCCTCAGATGTCAGAGCTGATGTAGAAACCTGGCAGAGAGAAAAGAATGTAATGTGGATTTGTAATGCAAGTTGCCAAATCACTGGAATCCGACCAAACCTGGCCAAAATCCATTTGCCTGGGAAATCATCACTGAAAATCTCCCCATGTCAACCTGCTGGTTGTACCTGCGGCTCACTTGGGCATAGCTGAGCTGAGCACAAATCTCAGGTTATTCATGCTGCTTATAAGGTTGTTCCTACGTCCTCGGTCCTCGGTTGACCGTCCCAAATTTGTTAGATCGGCTCTGAAGACCGAGGAGCGAGGACAGTGCTGGAGGAGCCATGACCAAGGAAACACAAGACCATTGTTCGCTGAAGTTTTTGTGAACTGACACGCCCCTTTATCTGAAATCATTTGGCGATTGGACACTTCAGATGAAGGATTTGAGGAAAGGACATCTCATGTCATTAATAACATGTTTCCTCAAGTCCTCTCTCCTCACCTTTCCCTCGCCTCTCATGTGGGCGGGACTAAGACACAAGGAAAAGGCACAAGTGAGGGAAGTGAGGGAAACGATGGTCCTTACAAGAGACATGAGACAAACCCAGGGTCAAATCCAAGTAGAGTCTCAAGTCTCACAGAGAGAATTTGTATATTTTTACTCACAGCGACCTCTGAACTTTGACAGAAGTAAAAGTTCTCCCCACTCAGTGTTATAATATATTATTTGATTATTATTGTTACTGATGCACTTGAATGTGTTGGATGGTGGAAATTAAGCTCATTTTTATTTTACTTTATTTGTTACTGTAGGATTAGAGCCAGAAAAAAGTACCTTAAAAATGGTATTGTAAATGTACTTTGGTGCAGCTGATCACTATGAACTACTGGTCAGGAAACAATAATAAAACAAGAAACAAAAAAAGTTTGAAGTTTGGTTCATTTAAAACTAGAACAGAATTAGAACAGGTGAAGGAAACAACCATCAAATAAGAGAAACATCTAAAGGAAGTCGCAGGAGGAAAAGCACAGCATAAGTTTTAAAACTAATGAAGGCTGAGTTTTATTTTGCTCCTTCAGTTTCGGGCTCCTGGTCTTGTCTGTTATTTCACTGTCATGACTGTCACTGAGCAGAATGACTTACAGTCTGAACTGAAACACACCCGGGTGTTTCTTTCATGTCTTCTTACTGACATGGACACAACGCTCAAGCATCAAGATGACCCCACGTTCCCTTCAAAACAGACACATGTAGAGTGCGCCACCTGCTGGATGACAGGACACAGACAATGACTACAGGTTCATCACCAGTTTCAGAGAGAGAGCAGCATTTCTGCCTTTGGCTTTGCTGATGAAACCTGCGTTTGATATTACAGTATATAATGATCATAATGTTTGCCTAACTAGGAACACTGTGTTCTAGCAAAAGTACAAGTATGTAAAGTAAAAATGTGTTGCATACTTATTTTCCCCACTGTCTAAAACATGTGAACAACAATATACGACACCTGTATACCTGCCTATCAGTGCAAATATCTACTCAACCAGTCAGGTGGTAGCAACTCAAAGGACTTGAACTGCATGGTTCATCTCAACTTATTATAAATTAGAAATGCAACAAGAAATATTTCTGAAGGTTTATCAATGTGAATAAAAGTAAAATAAATCAATCTTTTGTTCCATTTATAAAAATAAAGCACTGCAAACAACAGAGAGAGAGAGACATATTTATAGAACTGGTTTTTTTATTCATTTCTTAAATTGAAGGCTAACTGAAATGTGTCCGATTCATACAATGCTCTGTGACCACAAGGATAACCTATTGTCTGCTGTCTGTAACAAACAGAGACAAAAATACCAACGTAACAAACCTGGCAGCAAGTAGGCCATTCCCATATAAATTAAAATACACAGTTTTAATACACAAATAAGCAGTTATTATCAGTGAGAATAAGTAGGCCTCTATATACCTGGGTGAGCCATGCTGTGAGAGGTGGCTGGATTGAAACCTTTAGCACAGGGTTCATCTTTTCCCACTGAACATCAGTCCGGTGCTAATTTTAAATTCAGGGTTTATCTATTGTTTTTGTACAGGAACAGATCAGGGCGCCGACACTTTTTATCTCACATCTGGTCTTGACTGAATTTTAAGATTTATATATTATTAAAAAAA
>NW_018128135.1:28016-35989 GCF_001952655.1 Monopterus albus
GAATTCAAATGGATCTATTGTCCCACACCTGGCGACTCGCACGACAGGTGGACGACGTCTACAACAGGTGGACAAGTGTCAGAGCGCTGATGTGTCCTCTAAGATACCAAGGCAGGTGTAAATATGCACACATACATACTGCAACCAAGAAAGTGTGTTTTTGTGAATTGTCTTCAACATTGTCACAGGAAAGGCGCCACACAGCGCTGATTCAAAGAGCAGAGCAAACACACAACAATGCAGAACGAGCAAGAACACAAGAGGGGAAACGGTCTGCTTTATACTTTTTCCAGTGAGTATTAACGGTATGTTTTTTTAAACTTGTAAACAAGTACCAGTATGTATTATTGTGTACTTCAAATACTGTACTTGTCTACAGGTAATCAGAGAGTTACAGCAACTGTTAAAAGCTGAAAAGCTACATTTCCCAAAAAGAAAATTAAAACAAAAATATTCAAGTCAGGTGTAATTCTTGTCTTTTTCAGCTACAAGATTCAAAGATGATTTATTCTTTGGAAATGTCTGCAATGACGAAGAAGAGTGGGGTGTGAGGTGTGTTTAGAGGAGGACACAAAAACATTTTTGTTTACTTCTGTGGCCGCCATGATGCCTGGTAGGTTGTTATTAACACAGTTTCAGACTTTCTGGCATCTCTGGAAAGCAGCATAAGTAACTAGTGAGCTAAATTTGAACATATTTAACATCTCATTCATCAAAGTGATGAGAAGCTGATAAAAAATGCTAAACAAAAAAAAAAAACTAATGCGAATTACAAAATACTAGTCAGTATTATGAGATAGACAACACAGATGGCATAGCATCAAATTTGGACTTAGTAAATCATAATTTTCAACAAGAGCCACTGAGTAGCTGTTCGGGAGCTTCTGATCGGGTTTACACCATCTCCCTCAGCAGAGAGAGTCGCTGCCCACTTGTTCACATTTCCATTTTTTTCTGAGCAGCTGCTGTTTCAAAAGTCAAAAGTGAACCTTCAGTCTCAGGGATTTTGTTTTTGTTTTTGCCAATTTTTCATTTTTTTTCCTAGCATAAATGGGCTTCCATACACCATGGCCACAAAAAATGGCATTTTATAAAATATTTTGGTGCTGTCCAATGTCTAAGTGTTGAAAGGCAACAGGAACATTGTACTGTGGGAGTTAACTGCACTATTATGCATTTTACAAACATACCAAGTCTCTGCTGAGCCTAAGCAGAAGGCACGCATGTAGACGCCGGTGAGGAAGCGTGACGAATGGGGATGTACAATAGTGGGAGAACTGGTTTACTGGGACTTGCTGTTTATATGCACAAGGAAGAATATTTGAACTCATAAGTGTGCAAGCAAAATGCATTATAATTAGGACTTAATGACAAGGTGAGTGCAATAAGAAGTGCTGACAATACAAGTTTATCTGCATTCAACTGGCTAAATTCAGCTAACAACTCTCCAAAGTTGCACACTGACATGCACACTTTGAACAAGAAAGGGCACTTAAAAGCAGAAGTACATCTTTTATATTTACACGTCCTCCCCCAGTGATCTGCTGCTCATGTGTGTGTTAGGTAGTTCTACGCCCTCAAAAGTAGTTTTACAAATGAAAAAAAGTTTTTGTGTGATTGATGGATTGAAGTAAAATGACCTTTGTTTGTTCTCAAGTGAATAAACAACAACAACAACAACAACAACAACAATTTAAAAAACCTTACATTTAGCACACTACATTAAAATATGACTAATATTATCAAAAAGGCAAATAGTAGGTGTATTGCAACACTCTCCGCGGCATCACTATCAAAACATCTTCATTATCATCATCCAATCATCATCATCATCATCATCATCCGAGATAATATCAAGGCCTGGCCTGGGATGATTGACAGCCCAAACTGACCACTCACATTTCACCCATCTCAGCGCAGGCAGGCACACTTGTAACAACATAGCAACAATAATAAACGAGGAACGTTCAGAAGGAGACCAACAGACAGCCGGCCAGTGGCAGTAGGGTGGTCTGAAAAGGAGCTCTGTCATTGGATAGCAGGCATCTCTAGGGAACAGGTAGAGCTAGTTCAGACAGGAAGAGGGCAGAGAGATGAGGCAGGTGTGTGAGACAGATGTTTTTGCTTCCTTGTGTGGTCCCCAATAAGAAAAAAAAAGCTAAGTGGATGAATGAAGTGCACCTGTGTATGTGGAAGGTCTTAGGTTAGTTTGCTTAGTCTGGTCTGTGTGTATGTGTGTGTGTGTGTTTAGTTTTTGTCTAGACAGCTGGAGGTCTTTCCCAGGGTAAGTCAATGTATGTTTACAGCACACTTACAGTGCTCCGGGAAAAGTCCACTGACTTTACAGAAACACCAGGCTGCACCAGCTAATATGCTAACTGCTAACTCCCTAGCACCTTCACATTGGCTTGAAGCAAAGAGACAGTTCAAACACATACAGATAATCACTGGACTGGCCACATTTGACTGATTTGAGCCCTGATTGGTTTCATATGTGAACAATGTGGATTTGGGTCAACTGACTCAACTCAAACTGAACTTTAAAGGACATATTTAGATTTTTTCCAATCACGTCTTTATAAAGTGATGTAGCCTGTTAATTAGATTTTGTTACCTTTTGACTGAGCTAGGCTAGCTCTTTCCTGTATTTATGCTAAGCTAAATCAGCTGACTGATGGTGTACTGTAGGTTCACATTTACTGTGTATATGTATAACATATATACACATATATAACACTCGACAAGAAAGACCCTGTTTCCCAAATGTACAAGAATATTTTCTTTCCGGTATCTTACAGTTAATGTTACAAAGGAAGCTCCTCACGACCGGCAGGGAGAGAGGAATGATTACAGCCACCATTAACTCTTCCAGGCTACATATGGGCACAAGGAGAAAGAAATCTAACAGCTCCTAACGCCTATCCTTTTTTGGTTGCCATGATTTGAACTTGGAAAAAAAACTGAAGCAAAGGTAATAATTAATAAATAGCTAAAGCAAAGCAGAAGCTGGTGGACAGCTCTGGTACAACTGTTCTCTCTGTGTGTAATCATGCCGGTGTGTCTGTGCAGGCAGTGTGGTGTATTAGCAGCACATGAAGATGATTCTGAGTAAATGTGTGATTTGCTACCACCATACTGCTTCATGGGTTTTCTCTCCTCTCTTCCTGTCTTGTTTTGAGTCGTCAGCCAGCGAGACTGACCCAACACTGTTGTATTTCTCTTTAAATGCACTACACATTACTATCATATGTTTCTATTGTGAAGCCCTGATCAGAGCCCGTCCAGCCTTCTCATACCCGCTGCAATCCCACCGGTGCAGGGAACCGAAGCAACAGCCTGGTCTGAACACAAGTATCACAGGAAAGGAAGGGAAGGGCAGATTAAAGCAAGGAAGGGTCAATAAATTAGCACTTGCTTTGGGGCCAGGCTCATAATCTCTTAAAAAGGACAAAGGTGATGTATGCTTTGATTAATCTAATCATTGCTCCTCCAGCTGCTTTGGGTCAAACAATTAATTTCTTCACATGATTTTTATTTCAAGTGCTTGTCATTAAATACAAGATGCTGACACAGCAGTGCAGCAGAGGAGAGAGCGAGACAGTAAAGACAGTGGGAAAGGGAATCCCAATAAATGGATTTTGATTATTTGTCTTTTTTCACATCACAGGAGTGAAAGGCAGAAAGCTACAGAGCTCTGATCTGTGCTGCCATGTTGCTCTGAGAGTCCTAAAATGTTTTAATATCTCATAGATAAAGGATATAAATCTCATGACATACTTGTCATGACAAGTTAAAGTTCGTTTGTCTGTTTAATCCATGCTATCAGAAATACTGCATGTCCTTGTTTGTTGATTACATTAGAAAAAAACCTTTAAAAAAGAAAGAAATGGTCATTGTTGTGTTATAAAAGTATAAAAATTAAATGAAAATAACATTTTTAAAGATCAATTTAACAAAATGTTTAAAAGCCTGGTTCAAAATGCCACGTTACAGCTGTAGAGGTGGATTAGCTGTTACTCTGTACACGGAGCCTTAGACACCTGTGATTCACTTGGAAAGAAAGACAAAGGAATTAAAATGCACAGTACCAGATTATAAAAGGGCGTGTTTTTTTTTTTTTTGGCCTTTATCTCTCTCCTCTCCTCAGGCTACAAAGTAAAGCCGACTCAGCTTTGGTTGTTTTGGCTGCAGTTTGTTCAGTCCCTGTGGAGGGCGCTGTTGCATAAAGGCTGGACACTAGGGGGCGCTGGCTCCATTTGGGCCTACATGTGGTGAACTACAAACGTGTGTATGCTCAAATTTTTTACTTTAATGAGCTAATAGTTGTGTTACCTTTATTTCCACACTCTTAAAGAGATGACACAAGACAAGCCGCTTTCAACACTCGTGTCACTTTTCAACACTTCGGTGTGTCTAGTCTGCGACAACTCGTCTCATGCTGCGTTCAACACACAAAGACTTGTGCTCCAAACTGAAATAGACAACATGGCTGTTCTTGATTTAAATTAGTTTGTCAATTGTAGACTGTGTTTTATTCAGCCAAAGTTTTCATATGGCTGCTTGTATAAAGCACATTTAATGCTGCAGAAATTAAAAGAAGGGTTAAAGACTGAAGCATCTGAACTGTTGCTACTGGTCCTGAGACTCAGGTGTCTTATTGTCATAGCATGAAAAAGCTTCAAACAATACCCAGCCCTAGTCATAACTATTACAGATCGTACAGACTTGGTGGAAGTTTCCAGGAAATGAGGCTGTGTTTGTTTCCAACTAAAAGGATGTTTAATGTTGTGGAGCACAAGTCTTTCCATCTTTTACAAGTGTGGCTCTAAAGGTTGGAGATTTTGATTTAGAAAATCAAAAGGTTTGACTGTAGCTTTAAGGATTTACCCTGGCGGCGAGCTGAGGCAGACGCTGGCTGACGGGATTGTTGCCTCTGTCCTGGTGCAGTAAAGTGCTCAGAGATGCCTGCGAGAGAGAGAAACCTACCAGAGGTGACTCAGGAGACATGCAACTTTTAAAAAACTGGAGGCTTGTGATCAAACTGATTGGTCTGATATGTGTGAGGTCACAGCAGTGCACAGGAAATCTACCACACATTTAGGGCCTGTAGGGTGACCTGGCTTCCTTCCTGAGTAGTGCACTACAAAGGGGACATTAGGTATCACTAGATTTGCATCACTGTCTCTCTTCTCACAAAACAATCTGGCATTCAAATAAAATAACACAGCAGGATTAAAAACTAACTCTACTACTGTGCATCCTCTACTCCCCTACAGCTACATTACTCACTGTCTTGATTAGTTCAGACATTTGTTCCCCGTGACAAAATCTGATTAAGGTGAGCAAACTTACATGTGCTTGTTTGGTCGAGGTAGTGACAACCTGCTTTGGGACTGGCTGAAGATTCAGTCAGTAAGGTGAGAGACAGCGCTACGAGCAGAGTTTCTGATTGGGCCCACAGGTTGAGTGCTGACTTGTGGTTGGCTTGCAGGACTCGGACATTTGCATAAACCAGGGATTTTTTTTTAAATCAATGGTAAAGTAATGTTTGGTCCGAGTCCACTGGACCAAAGTCAGAACCTCCCCATGATACTGTGTGCTGTCATGAAAGCAGCTGCTGTGCACTGGTCTGGTCTGGTAAGTCCCTGTGGTTTAGGCCTCTCTCATTGTGGTTACACCTCAATAGACAGAGCTCCTTCAAAATAAAAGTCTCTCTTACACATTTCATCTGCGCATACTAAAAAAATAGTGCAAATCTTTTCAGCAATTATATAAATAACTCTAAATTCGTGCTCTCAGTTTCCATACATGTGTGTATATATACTCCATATGTAACGTATATGCATGCCAACATGTATGTAGCAAAATGTTCCACGTGAAAGTTGGCACCCCGACAGATTACTGATGTTTGCTTCTTTTTCTAAAACTAGACACCACATAAAACCTTCCATCCATTATTGATACTGCGTATCCCGAACAGGATCACAGGAGCCAATCCCAACTGACATTGGGCGAGAGGCGGGGTCCACCCTGGACATATCGCCAGTCTGTCACAGGGTTGACTTGAAGACAAGCGACCACACACACACTCATTTCTACGGGGCAATTTAGAGTCACCAATCAACCTAAGCTGCATGTCTTTGGATGCAGGCACAGGGAGAACATGCAAACTCCACACAGAAAGGCACCAGAACCCAGAAACTTCTTGCTGTGAGGCGACAGCACTAACCACTGCGCCACTGTGCCGCCATATAAAACCAAAGAGAGAAAACATTTACTCATAAGAATCCCTCAGGTTTAGAAAAATACACCTACTTTCTCTGTTTTCACAATTAGTAATCATATTGCGCATGTTTTTTTTTCTGTGGTGAACAGTCTTGATATTTGTGCAAACCTTCAGAAAACATAAAACAGAACTTTCAAAAAGGGTTCTGGCAACAACTCCTGCACTGTTCGGTCGATATAAGGCAGAATCTTTAGCTCGAGGATGTTTTAGCACTGTGTTCTAACTGCCAGGCTAGTTTAAGATGACACTAACTACATCTAAACTCTCTCTGGAAATATTCTATTGTGCTAACATTTCCCAGCCTGGTGCAGGAGTTGATGCTAATGCTGGACTGTGCAGACATGAACAGAATTAAATGGAGTCAAAACAGCGAGGTGGATTATCACTAGAAAACAAAAGAAGTCCCAAAACATGGCAGAAGATTGCAACATTTTGCCTGGATAGGAATTATCTTGTCAGTGCAAAAAAGAGGAACAGACAAAGAAAAATATGATAGAAACAAGCAGAACAAGTAAATATTTATAAGGACTGAAGACTGGTTCGAGCAGTCTGAGGAGGGATGAGGTGGAGCTGTTAAGATAATAAGGAGGCCTCCTCCTTCCTTGTCCCTTTCCATCTTTTGCCCTCCTACTCAGACATCATCGGTCCATCTGAAGTGCTCCTCAGACAGGAAGTAGGAACCAGTGGAACAAGAAGCAACAGATGTTCTTCTGCAGGAGTGATGTGGTTTCCAGGTGTTCTTACCTATTGAGCATGTGCTGCTCCCTCCCCGTCCTAGCCTGATTCATGCAGTGGGGGAAACTGAAACTGACCACATTTCAGCTACAACTGACATGAAGCAGCCCTTTAACCATTCAGAGTGGATTTTACCATTGACCAGGTTGTTCCTCGCTGGCTGCTGACTGTTTCCCATGTGCAGACATCATCCTGGTTTTCCAGCAGGCTAGGAAGATGAAGTGGTGCTGTCACACCTGCTGGGGCTTCTGGGATTTCTCTTTTGTATTCCTTGCATTCCTGTTGTCCACACTTCCTTGCTGCTGAGGTGGAGGTCGGAGCAGACCATGTATAAGCGAGGACGGGGGTGCTTGCGAGGATGATACAGTCCGAAGGCTGTGGCTGCGATTCAGGGAGGTCGGGTGGTAGTAGTGCCCCACCACCTCGCTGTATGCTGGGGGAGCTCCCTCTGCTGGGGACACCTGCTTCTGCTGCCGCGACGAGGCCTCCTGCGCTTCTAACACACTGATGCCTGAATGAACACTTGGAGGAGGGGCCTGCAGACTGGGAGCAAAACAACAAGAATGAATAAAGTTGATGAAAGCAAAACAACAAGGTCAGAACCGGCTGCAGGAGCAGATCACTGCAGTCCACATCATGCAGCAATGACAGCTGAGAGGGCAAAGATGCTCATGTTTACGACTTATCAGTTAGCTACAGGTGGCTGGATGAAGACAAAGTTGGTTGTCTAAATATAAAACTACAGCACATGTGCCCCCGATCAGTCCTACTCATCACTGACTACTGTATTAACTTTGCATAATTTTATTTTAATGTCCAAATAAAATGTGTCACACTGCTGCATTACTACCTGGCCTGCAGGCAGGAGCTGGATGGGTCGAGGGGGTGGGAGTCAAATACTGTTCGGTTGGGCGGGGCTCTGACCGACTCGCGGGTCAGCTCCCTTTGTTTG